>NC_050187.1:2144047-2339047 GCF_008315115.2 Sander lucioperca
ATAATGAAATTAGATCCCTGGTGCTGTGACAGTGGAAGGGCAGAAGACATCCGCTCCATGTTAATAAAATTGCCATGAATGAGTGAATACAATTAGGAAATTGTCAGTGGCGGCGGTGAACTTTTGTGACTCACCGATGTTTGCATCATTCGATTAAGGCAGCAATTTGGACTTGTTTATTTGCGGCTGCTGTGGCTTTTATTAATTGTGACCCGACAGTGATTGGCCTGCGATTAAACCAGTCACATATGATGTGGCTGAGGGTGAGGGATGGATAGGTGGGCAGGCTGATGGAGGACAATTTGTTATTGTTGTTTGTCTGTGTGAGTGCATGTAGAGGAGGATGGATCTCTGTGTGTGTGTTTGTGTGTGTGTGTGTGTGTGTGTGGGTGTGTGTGTGTTTGTGTGTTTGGGTATGCATGATGCTCAACCTTTGTATTGAGGCAGTGAGGATATCTGGTTTTACAAAACAGATTCACTTGATATCTTTGGGAGTATGTTTTATCTTAAAAGTTCTATAACTGGGGCGGCCTCTAACTCACCCAGTAAGAGCGTGCGCCCCATGTAGGCTGAGTCCTGCAGCGGTGCGGGTTCGAATCCGACCTGCTGCCCTTTGCTGCGTGTTCTCTCCCCTTTTCCTGTCTATCCACTGTCACTATATAATAAAGGGAAAAGCCCCCAAAAAATTATCTTTAAAAAACAGTTCTATAATTAAGTAATCTATATCCACGATGAGGTTCAACTTTCGGGACTGCTCCAGTGCTGAAATTCTGCCCTTGTCACGCTTTTCGGCCGGATGTCTGTCACCTTCCTCTTTCTTTGTGTTGGCGTTCTAACCTATGGTGGATTTCTGAGGACTATGGTTAACTGCTCCTCAGATCTCTGCAGGGTAAATCCAGACAGCTAGCTAGACTATCTGTCCAATCTGAGTTTTCTGTTGCACGACCAAAACATCTTTTGAACGTACATATGTTCCACCAAAACAAGTTCCTTTCCGAGGCTATTTTGCAGCGGCACCGTTGCTCCGTCCGGCGATTAGCACCACCCAAGACGATTGTGATTGGTTTAAAGAAATCCCAATAAACCAGAGCAGGTTTTTCTCCCAACCCGAAATGCTATGTGGACTATCCAGACAAGGGGCGATTCTAGGATCAGACCTTTAGGGGGGATAATGAGAATGTGACATGGTGCCTTTCAAAAGTGTTAACCCCCGCTAAATCAGTAATTTCATTAGCCGATAATCTCTGAGCTAGCTACTGAACAACGTCAGCTAACATGTTTTGACACTATGATGGAACTTAATGTGACACTTTAAAAATCACAGTGATAACGACCAATTTGACACATTGTTCTAACATTGAGCACTTTTTATTGCTTACGTTTCAATTTGGGTTCTAATCTGCGCCATGAAATAACCAACTTCTTCTCTACCAACGTTAAACTTTACTACTGTCTCCTGCTCTCCCTCTGACAGATCAGATAGACACTCAGCCAAAGGTGGGAGTCTGGCACAATCTCCTCCGATTGGCCAACAGTAAGTTTCTGTTAACCCTTTCCTTGACAGGGTTACAGGTGCATAGCATCGGCGACAGACACGCTCGATGGTGTTTTTTCGAATCGAATGAGTTTTTAGCTTGAAAGACGCTAGCGTGGACTGCCGATTAGCTTACAACGCTAGAATTCGGGGCACATGGAAAGTAAAAACAAATCGCTATTTATACCACTAAAAAGGCTCAAAATATCACCAAACTTCAACGGTAGCATAATGAGGGTCCCTAAATGTTAATTGAGTGCTTTGTTGTTGCAGGAAACTCTCGCTCTTCTCTTTCTCTCTCTCCTGTGAAATAAAGCTGCCTTCAACCGCGATGGGAAACGTTGTAATCTATAAACAATCTGACGGAAACCAGCAATTGTGAAATTGTGAAAGTCTATATGTGCTTTGTTGAGGGGGGGGGGTTTAAGAACACAACAGGACATCACACAAATGGGCCTTTTCATTGACACCCCCCCCGCACAACACTGCGGCGAATCTCCGGGTCGCTTTTTTTTTTGGTGTGAATGCCCCGTAACGTTAGGGAACGTTAGCCCTTTTCTTTCTTCTTTTTCCTATCACGTGCCTACGGTGCTGTCAATAATCAAGGACGTGTCGTCACATCACAAAGCGGACAACGTGGCATAAATGCGGATAAAACACCTCAATAGTACATGGAAAATATTTGAGCAAACTGAAACTGAAAAACAAAGTTTTTTTCTTTTTGTACAGGGCGCCACTTTGGGCCGCTGACCGGGCCAACCCCTTAAAACATGGGGAGCATGCCTATGTTCCCACATTTCTAAGATTTTTTCTTTCAAAATTAGGCCCTATGTTCCCACAGTTCCCAGATTTCTAAGATTTTTTTCCAAAATTAGGCCCTATGTTCCCACATTTCCTTTTTCATAAATTTGTATTAGATTTTATCCCCCTTTCTCCCAATTTGGTAGCCAATTACAAACTAACCCTAACCCATTTTAGAGATGTGGAAACATAGGGCCTAATTTTCAGTGGAAAAATAATTCTTCGAAATGTGAGAACATAGGGCTGTGGGACAATTGGGCTGTGGGAACATAGGGCTGACCCCTAGTAAACATGTCATCTCATGTTCATGTAAATGTAAAAAGAGGTGTTCTTCCATTGTTATCTGTCCACAACCGCTTCCATGACTCACCTACCAAACAGCATATACAAATTAAAATACAGGGGGGAGAACCTTATTACCTAAGCCTCACATAGTTCCTAAAAGTTCAGGTCATGGGAAGGCCCGGGTTACAGGTTGTAAAGTTCCTGCAGTAGAACTAAGCCTTATACTGACCATACTGACTGTTTTGATAATTGAAAAAGTGTTCATGTCATGTATAAAGCACAAAAGTGAGACATTATCCGGTTCCAGTTTTTAAAAAAACGTGAGGATTTGCTATATTGAAATGTCTTTGGGTGTTCTGTTGATCAGATGAAATTATTATAAAATCATTTGAAAATGTCACTTTGGGCTTTGGAAAACCATGATGGGCATTTAGTACTGGTTTCTGACATTTTCCAGTCTAAGAGATTTATAAACTTATTGAAAAGAAATAAGGGACACATTAACTAATAATAAGAATAATCTTACAGACAAGCTCTTATCTAAAAATTAGAACACCTTCCTTGGTAATGCCATCATCATGGCTTGAAGGAAAAGATGAAAATGAATAATAATAATAATAATAATAATAATAATAACAATAATGATGCTATACGCTAAAAACCATTACTGCAGCATCTTAAAACAAGGCAAAATAAGGCAAGTCCCCAAAACAATGTAATTAGACTTGTGTAGTTGTGAAGAAATACATTCACATTCAAGTCTTCATTGATGACATTCTATGTGAAGATAGACAATAGAAAGATCTTTGCACATCACCGCATCTGCTATTACCTGTGTGTATTTCCTATATATATATATATATATCCATAAGACTGTGGTGCTTTGGAATAAATCCTTTCAAATGCGCTCAGTCTTTATCATCTTCACTCCTAGGTTCTGGCGTTCACCATTCCAAGGCCCCTTTTGCAAATTTGAAGTAGTGCGTCCCTACCCTCCTTGCTCTGTGCTTTCACGGAGAGAGCACTGTGTTTACTTTACAGCCTCACGCAGGCAAGGGAAGGGATTACATTTGTGGAAATGAGTTGTCATTTCAGGAGGTAATAATGGATTTGGGCCTGAGAGCTCGACAAACACAACACGGGGAGAGCGCAGAGGATGAAACATGGGAGCCGAGGTACAGAATGTGTGTGTACATTGTGGATTTGTGCACACAGGAAGGATGGGACGCACGCACACACGCACACACACACACACACGCACACACGCACACGCACACACACACACACACACACACACACACACACACACACACACACACACACACGCATACACACACACATACACACTCACATACACACTATTTGGCTGGACATCTGTACAAATGAGAGAGTACTGGTTGATTCTGCTGGGGTGCCTGGTTGGGGGGGGTTGGATATCCCACCGAAAGATTCCTCCAATCTTCAAAGCTCCAGTCCGGTTGGAAGTAATGGTTTCCATCGCTGTTGCCAGATTGGGTTCGCCCTGTCATCACCGCTGTATTTACTGACAACTATGTTTTATCTTTTGTCTTGGCTGCCCTCAGAATTGCCTCCGTAGTATTTTTTACGCCGACTTGAAATGTCTCTTTTGTCTTTGGCTGGAGTTTTGGAAGTTCCATTCTCGCCTGCCAAAGGAAACAGGCCCTTTTGGTTTCACCCTCCCATCTGTAACCGTGACCTTTGGACTGCACGGTGGTATGCCAGTCACATTAAGTCCATCTTCATCATCACCATCATCATCATCATCATCATCACACAGGCCTTCTCATGCCATCCCACATTCCATATGCAGCCATGCATAATGTGTCCATCCGCTGCAATGTCTTCACTGCTGATCGTGTGCCAAAAACAAAATCCATGAATTATTCTATATGTTGACCTAGAACGATTTAGGATTGCATCATCAACAATGAGTGTTTCGAGGACTGAAGCCGAGGTCTTTGACCCGACTCGGAATCCGAGTTTGGCAAGGTCTAAATTAGATTCACTGGGATTGTGTTGAGTATGTGTGTCAATATGTGTCTTAAAACCCAAGTGGATCACTGTCAACATTGATCATGTGAAGACATCAGAGTAGAAAAATGGATTTTTAAAAGGTAAGATGGAGTGGACGGAAAAACCACGTGGACCGCTGCTCTATTGGACTGTGGTAGCTTATTAACTGGTGATGTATGCGGCTATGAGTGTGTTCTCTTTCTCTTTGGGTCTGTCTGGATTGACCACACTTTGGACCAGGTCTAATTGTCCTTAGGTGCATTTGGATTGAGATTGTCCTTGTGTCCCTTGGGAAAAACATCAATTCATGCATGCATGCACAATGTGGAGGAGCGTTTTATATGTACCTTAGATCAGTGTTTCTCAACTACAGGTAATCGTATCCCTAGGGGTACTTTGTAGTACTGCCGGGGGTATGTGAGATTTAAAAACAAATATATATCAGCCATGTATTATTATTAAAATAGTTATCCTGTAATAATAAATGCATTTAGTGATTGATTCTAAACATGAAATAGAATTTAAGTGTTTTTCAGTTATTCAGTTGTTGTCGTAAATCAGACACCGATGTGGCACCTGGGTAGCTCAACTGGTTGAGCGTGCGCCCCATGTACGGAGGCTAAATCCTCGCCGCAGCGGCCGCGGGTTTGGTTCCAACCTGCAGCCCTTTGCTGCATGTCGTTCCCCCTCTCTCTCCCTGTTCATGTCTAAGCTGTCCTATCAAATAAAGGCCAAAACGCCAAAAATAAAATAAAAAACACCGATGGCACGGCGCTGTAATGTACTTCTTTATATAGGCTTTTTTTTCTCTACCAAACATGTTTTGCACTGTTCAGGGGGTACTTGGCTGAAAAAATATTTCAAAGAAAGTACATTATTGCAAAAAGTTTGAAAACCACTGCCTTATAGAACTTGTTAGCACGAGCCTCTAGCATAGTGAGGCCAACTTACACTGTGAAACATATCAAAACTATGCCTAAAGTTGTACTTCAGCTATCATCAAGCCTAAGTCTCATGATGGTATTAAAAGGAAATAAATATACATCTTACAAAAAGACTGTGGGTCATACCTACCATTAGGGGTCCCAGCAGATTTCTTTCTTTTTCAGGCTTTGCATGTACTTCATACCTAATGATGGAACCATATGCTTGAGCTATTGAGCATGTATGTGCCTTGATGTGTGTAAAATGATTATACCAGGGTATGCAGAGGTGAGGGGCAAAGGGGTTTGGTTTGGCTTTGTTAAATAAGACATTTTGTCACACACAGCTGTGAAATCACAGGGCTTTTTTATGATACGTAATGAAAGCCACAGGACTAATAGTTACTGCACATTTCAGTAGAAGAGAAAATATCATTAACCTGAGTCTCTTATATGATTTCCTATAGGTTAGGTGATGGGGTAGTTGTGTATGCATTTGTGAATATGCCTTAAGTGTGTGTGTGTACGTATTTGCATCTGTGTAAGTATTTGCATCTCTGTGGAGAATGAAGTAGTGTACAAGTATCTACTTGTGCATTTTTGTGTGTTTGCATGCTTGCATGAATACACATGTGTATCTGTATATATATATGTGTGTGTGTGTGTGTGTGTGTCGTGAGACAGATGGGTAATAGCCCCTGCGCTGAAAGCGGGGCCCTGTGTAACGTGCAGCCCTGATTGCAGACCTGATTACCTGCCATATGCTAGCTGAAGGGTTGAGGGCCGGACCAAATGAGAACAGTATGCAAACGTTAAAGTAGCGTTTTTATAGCACAGTCATTATGCCCCCGCTCTGGCAAATGAAAACGAGCGTGGCAGGGAGGGAAAATAATGAAGTCGTAAAAAAAACGGACGGGTCACGGTGCGTGGTCGCCGCCGCCGCCACCTCCCAGCTGTAATCCCATTGGCTAGAAGGGAAGGGGAAGGGTCCCCTGCTAAGATGACAGTAAAGCGTTGGTTGGACCGCGGGGTGGCCCTGTTCAATCGAAAAGCCTTCGAGAGAGGGAAAATGTCAATTAAAGATCAAACTGTATCCTTTGCCTGTGCAAATCCCCTTTATTTGGCGAATGAGTACCAAACACAAGCGTGTATGTGTGTGTGTGTGTGTGTGAGTGTGAGTGTGTGCGTGTGTGCTTGTGTGTGATGTGATTATGATCCTATTAGCCTTTGCATTCTTCATTATGCATGCAGCGTACGGGGCTAAACTGACCTTGTAAGACGATCATTGACTCTCCTTGGAAAACACTTGTTATCCCAGGATTAACACACACACCAATTACTACCTGCCCTGTCACATGAGCTCAGGAAATAAAACATTTCCTATCTGTGTCTCTTACAAAGAGGGGACCGCCAGCCCTCTGTGTACACACAAGAATGCGGGGGCACGCAAATACATATACTTCCTTGGAGTATGTACACTTATTTGTTTTTGGGCTATGAATGTATAATTTAAAGTCAGAACATCTTATCTCAACGGCAGGGATCTGAATGGGCTGGATTACAAACCAGGCAGTTTATGCTACGGATAAAACCCCTTATTTGAGATTGTACAGCATGTTTTAAAAATGATGTACATTCATGTTCCGTGGGTGGGTCAAATTCCCGGAATGATGTTCTGTTACCACTGACAGAAATTGGTGGGTGTCCTTCAAAACCATGATACATCAATTTTTGAGAAAAAAGGCTCTGTCGGTAACCGTTAATGGAGGGAATGGAGGGTTTTAGAGGTTTTTCATTTGATTTGATCTATTATGTGAATAGACACACCGTGATTCTGATTTTGTTTTTTGGATAGTATACACTAGTGTTGCTGTATGCAGACATGCAGAACAAGTCCCCATATGTTCTTTGTGATTTTTAACAAACCAATCTAAAAAAAGAGTGAACATCATCTTGCCTTAAGACATGCAGTCAGAATAAAATATTTGGTGCCATTTGTACAGATCACTTCCAGAAGAACACTTGTATTGGAAGTAATCCTTATGCACCAAGAGTATGGGAACTTTTTGGAAGCCAGAAATCCCCCAAAAATTATAGTGTAAGTAGTTGTTGACTTATTCAATATTTAACGACAATCACAATCTCCGACAAACTCGGAGATTCCGACAATTCTGAGTTTAGTTTCAAGACTTTAAAAGGTGCCCTGCCACACGTATTTCATTACTTTGTGGTAATGTCTGAAGTTCTACCATGGACTCTGTAACATTTTCTGTGGAAACAATGCCTTGGTTACCTTGTTTCAAGCCATTGTAGCGTGGTAAAGAAAGCCTGCAGGAAGACTCAGCTCGATTTGTGCCGGTTCTCATTAATATTCAACGAGCTAAGCTGCTTGACTCTGATTGGCTAACAGCTAGCCAATGAGAGCCTGGCTATCAGCATCCTTTACCCAGCGCAACTGGGCGAGCTTATGAATAGTAATGAGCTCAGGCAACACAACGTTAGACTGACCAGCTTTTGTAATTGGCCTGATTTCTCCGCTTATTTCTTCTCAGTGGCTAGAGCTGACAGAGGAGGGAGCAGTTCATTTTCACATTCACGACATAACACAAACACATATGGGCCTAACATATTTCAACAAATACAAGTAAAAACGGTTTTGTGTGGCAGGGCACCTTTAAACTCTGACTTAAGAAGAATTCTGAGAATAAAGTCTGAATTCTGACTTTAAACTCAGAATTCTGACTTTAAACTCATAACTCAAATACATGTTTTGCATGTGGCCCTTAATCCTCTTCCGTACATAGTCACCTAAATATAACCATCAAAATATTATTCATGCTTTTTTTTGCCAGGAGGAGGATTTGGTAGGAAAAAAAGAACCATTAACCCTGACTACGTTTACATGCACATAATATTCAGTTTTTTGCCCTTATTCCAAAAAAGACGATATTCCGACAATTTTACATGGCTAATGAAACTGAATATTCCACTAATATTCCTTTTTACATGTAGCCGTGTAAAAATAAGATTTCTTCCAAAGTTCACCAGCGGTGGCGGACTTGTTGGACCGTGCAAACACAGCTTCCCTCTTTCATTCCTTCAACCAGCTTCTTGAAAAGGTCGGCGTAGCGATGTGTGCGCACATCCAAAAAACTGTTGATATCCAAGTCTTTGATCATGTTTAAAAGTTGCTGTGTTTCTCCTTCTTATCGGGTCTGCAGCCCTGCAAACTGTTGGCTGGTTGGTATGTGTACAGCAACCATAGCAACGCACAGAGCTGACCACAAGCCGTAAACAGGCAAGAGGCCGTAAACTGCAGTAAAAACCCTGATTGAGACGCATATTCCGAATGCGCTGTATACATGTCCAAAGAATGCCTCTAAAACCTGAATAATACCGGCATATCCCACATGTCTTAATCAGAAAATGCTATATTTAGAAAAAGGCCTTATTCGGAGTATCCAACCAAAATATGCTGTTTACATGACCTGTATCAAATTCGGAATGTTTTCATATTCGGAATAATAGTGGAATATTAGTGTGCATGGAAATGTACTCATTGATGTTGGTAGTGAGCACCATGTAGATAGGTTCAATATAAATATTTATTGTCATGCTGATTAAAAAATATGAATCAGGAAAAACTGTTTTCCTTCCGACTGTATCATGGCGCTACCTAACGGGGCACTGATAAGCTCACACCTACTGCCTTTATAGGAAATAAAACAACCAATCACCTTCGAAGTTTGTCTGTTCCTATACAACTCGGTGCATGAAGAATATGATAACCAAACAAATCCCAGCGTAACGTGAGATTGATATAGATCTTATCATCTCACTCTTTAGAGGTTTTTACTCATTTCCTTTTTTTCTTATTGCTTTTACCGTTTCTGTCTTGGTTTTTATATAACATGCCTTTGAGTATCTTTTAAATCGCTATATACATAACATGTATTATTATTATTATTATTATTAAAGTGGTTGAAATATTTCTTTAAGATTAGATCTAGAGCCCGACCGATAAAGGATTTTTAAGGCTGATATCGATACAAATATTTGGCGATTTAAAAATCTGATATTCTGATATATTGGCTGATATATATTTAAAAAAAATAATCCAGAAACGCGTTACAAAACAAACAGATTTTCCTAAGTTAAAGTCATTTGAACAAAAACAATGACAAAAAAAAAATCAAAGAGTGCTGCCAACAGGGACGTTGTAGAGCGCCCTCTGGTGGACCAACCCGTTCTCATTCCGAACTCTTAAAATAAGGACGTTTGGACAGTGGCTGTCAGCGTCTGATGCAACGAAAAAGGCGTCTTTCAGCGTGTTTGTGTAACGCACCAGGGAGAGCAGCAGTTAGATAGGATTTAGCGAGTAGTATGTAGGGCGAATTTCCGCGTAAAGAGGTTGGTTGGGGAGGGATGGATGGGTCTAACACAGGACTTTCACCCAGGAGAGCGGGGTTTGCGTCCTGCTTGTCACGCTTGCTATAGTCGTTTTTTTCTTTCCTCTCGTGTGTCACAGAACCGTACGCCCACCCACGACCTTTTCGTTAACATAACTGCGTCAAAAGGGACGGCAATAGTCCCGATCAAACGCGTTTACTTAAAGCACTAAAGGAGACTTTTAGCGTCAATAAGAACGACAAGGGCACCTGACCAAGCGTCCATCTTTTACGAGCTGGGTGTGAGAACGTGTTGTTTGGACAGACTATGCAACGCCAACACTCAGAACATGGTTGAAGGGGGTTTCGTCCATTTTTATTTTATTTTTTAAATATTAATTTATCGGCCATGATAAATGCTGATACCGATAGTTTGGAAAATGCCTAATTTCGGCCTGCCGATATATTGGTCTTGCTCTAATTAGATCCTATTTCCTATTTAATTACTCCAAAAAGTTACTGTTTTCATACCAATGGAAATCACATTAGGATTTGACTATTCTGTTTGATGTGGTTACAAGAGGATATTTCTATTCTGGTTATGCTCTAATCGTGTTGTTAATGGAATACTGGGCTCCATATAAACCCAGCACTATGAGATTCCATGTCCATGTACCAAGTATGTCAGTTTTGTGCTGCGTTTGGTGGAGAAAACCGATTCCCACTTAACAAGCTGAGACTCCCACCTCACTCCAAACCTGTAAGCTGCGTGTAAGGAATGACTCTTGTTGCCAGGGGCTCCCCCATCACTTTTCCCATTTCCATCCATCAGGAGAAAAAAGGGGAACTTTTGCATAATCCTGAAGCCCATTGTGGCCTACTTAGGGGGAAAGGAACATGTCTCTCCGACTGGTCGTGCCTTTGTATGTGGGTCAGCTTCATTCAAATTCTCTTTCATTCCAGCTCTTCTTCCGAAACTGTGGCCCATCATTAGCTGTAATATAGGTCACCCCAGGCTTTGTGAGGCTCCATCCCCATTTGCATTCTTGATTCAGATGTAGCAGTCGTAGAGTGACTCTAGGTAAGGAGGTGGGAGGCTAGGGAGGAAGGGTGGCATCAGAAGTGAAGGCGAAGCTTTTATCACTTTTGATGAAAGGATGGGGTCAGTCTGGATACATGCTTAAAAGGATGAAGGTGTTTTCCCAGTGGTGGGAAGATGAAACTCCTATAGATGCAGGTTGAACTCTACAGTGTCTTTTCTTTTCTTCACGGTGAAAGAAAGATGGAGGAACTGATTTATTCCAGCATTTCGACTCACTGTTACATGTCACATTCCGAGAAATATTCATACAGACCCAAACGGAACAGAATTTCAGCGGTGATGAAGAATGAAAATCTGCAGAATTTAGCAGACAGTTTTTTTTCTGCTTTGGGTGGAGATGTGTTAACATTCAGCATTTTATTTTTTCGAATTCAAATCTGCGGAAAATGTGTGGGAAATTCTGCGTCTCCGCAGATTCCACGTAAAATACATTCAACTATTTATTAAAATCCCAAACTACTAAGCAGGGAAGACATGTTATTGAGCACCCCTTGCGCTTGCTTTTCATCAAGTTATGTTAAGGCAATACTCAACACTTCAACTTTTATTCCCAACTTGTATATATTTTAAATAATTTGTTCTTATATTCTATCCTATTATTATTTCATGTATATTGTATCCTATCATTTCATGTATATTCTGTATGTGTGCTGTTTATGATAGTTTGCTGCTGCAACACTGGAATTTCCCATTTTTTTGGGATCAATAAAAATCTATCTATCTATCTATCTATCTATATCTATCTATCTATCTATTTATTCTCTTCTCGCACACACGCACACACCAACGCACAAGTATAAACTTCAGGCCACTTACGTAGGCCATGGCGAAAGCTCTGCGTGGAGCCTCCGCAGAACCATAAATCACGCTTAAGAGTGAAGAAGTCGAGTGTAGGAAGGAGGTCGGGGTGGTGGCAGTTTGTGTCCTGTGTGTCACTTTAATTGCTTTACGAATTTTGCCACCTGACTATCTGATGCACCAGGCCAAACCTAGACAGCACACATTGTACGGAAAACCATATCTGACTGCAGACATCCCGCCATGCTAAGTCTTCCTGCCAAGATGGTGGTATGATTTTAAGCTTTTGTTGCACAATTCTGAGAATTTGCTTTTCGTTTGCTTCCCGTCCCAGGTAACATTCTGCTTTTGGTAACAATTTATTACGATCTTTTCCTAACAAGGTTTGGTAACACTTTACTTGAAGGTACATACATAAGAGTGACATGACACTGTCATGAACACATGACACTGTCATGGACACAGTCATGACACATGAACCCTAACCCTAACCATAACTTGTCATGACAAAAACCGAATGACACTTACTAAAAGAAGGGTTATGTCATTAACGTTTATGACTTGTTCATAATGTTTATGACACGTTCATGACAGTGTCTGTCAAGGTGAAAATAGTGAGGCTTGGACCCAAATGCAGAATACAGAATTTATTACCAAAACTACAACAAAAAGTAATACCAAAAAGCAAGCAGGCCAGGAAGAAAGACCACAGGAGCATGACACGAACAGGCACGACAGAACGCAACACCACAATCCAAGACAGCACAGAACAGAACAATGATACGCCCAGACACAAAGAAAACACAGAGACTAAATACACAGGGTAACGAGGTGAAACAAGGGACAGGTGACACAAGGAATCAGGAACAGGTGAAACACATCAGGGCGGGGCAGACAATGAGACAGGAGGGAAAACACAAGGCAGGAAGTAAAACAAGACATGACATGGGAGAAAAACAGATACTACAAAATAAAACAGGAAACACTACACAGCCACTCACAATCGTGACAGTGTCATGTCACTCTTATGTAGATACCTTCAAGTAAAGTGTAACCTAAGGTTTTTATGGAAGTTGCTCAACCTTAAAGCAGCCATATTATGCTCATTTTCAGGTTCATAATTGTATTTTAAGGTTGTACCAGAAGAGGTTTACATGGTTTAATTTTCAAAAAGCACCATATTTTTGTTGTATTGCACCGCTCTCTCTCACTGCTGCAGATCCTCTTTTCAGCTGGTCTCTGTTTTAGCTACAGAGTGAGACCTCTTTTCTTCTTCTTCTTCTGTACTATCTTTGATTGCACTCGCACATGTGCAGTAGCTCAGATGTAGATCATGTCAGCTAGCTAGCTCCATAGACAGTAAAAGAAAGGCTGTTTCTACAACTTCAGTCAGTTACAAGGCAGGATTAGCTGGGAGACTTCTAAATGAGGGCGCACATGTAAGTAGTTCTTTTGTAGATTATGGTGAACTTGTGTGTGTTGTAGCAGTGCTTTGCTATTGAGAACGAGGTAGCATGCTAGCATTAGCATGCTAACACTAACGCTACGAGCTAATGGTTGCGGTTAGCCTGCTCGTTTCGGCTTGTGATGTCACAAGCCGTGCCGATTTTGAACAGCTCACCCAGAGACTGAAGGCAGGACACATTCAGAAACTGTATCTCACTCTAAACAGCATGGATGGATTTTTTTCAAAGTTTGTATGTGTGTGGAAGCACCAGAGACACAACATAACACCCCAAATCCCAGAAAAAGTGATTTTTTCATAATATGGGCACTTTAACCATTGTACATTTGCCATTACCCCAATCTCTACAAAACCATAACCACATTGTAGATGCCATGTGAAGATATTGTAGAAATAATTCTAAAACGTCGCTGTTTGATGTCATCCAGGGTTTTGTAGAATCGTCCAATATAAATTCTTGTTTGGTTATAGATTCATAGAGACCAGTTGAAGAGCAGAAAACTTTCAATTTAAAAATTTTTTTTAGTCAAAATTGACATCGTAACTTTAATTTTTTTTTGTAGTGTGGTGTCATACTAGGGGAGTAAAAAGGCATCAATAACAGCAGCTCCAGCCTCTGTGTTTAGTATGCAAAGGCAACAGAGCCCATTGACAGTTTTTTTTTTTCTTCTTCTCTCCTTAGCAAATTACACGTTTCCACCTTAATTGTTATTGGAGATGTTATCATAAAGCGGATGCAGCCCTCGCTTCTGAACCTGCTAAAGCCTGACAGTGGTGTGAAGGGGGAACAGGAGGGGAGTTATGCAAAATACGGCCTATGTATAATTAATGACCCCCCCCACACACACACACACAACCCCTCTATCCTCTTTAGGATGGACAGCTGGCGCCAGGGTGTCTTTTTGACCTCCAAGGGCTGCGGTGTTAAATTGAGATACTGAGGGCGAGGAGGGAATGGGAATTGGTAAAGGGCGGATGCTGAAAGGAAGACACACACACACACACACACACACACACACACACACACACACACACACACAAGCATAGGCACACACACACATAACTAAATGGGCACATATAATAGTAAGAGCAAATGTACACTGCAAAGTTATAATAGTTATGGAGTTTTAATTAGCTTTTATTTTAGTTTCCGTTTTTTGAGAAATATTTAGTTCTAGTTTTACAGTAGTTAGGGGTCCAAGCCTGAGTGGGTTGGCATCCCAAATAGGCAACATGGATCCCAGTAGCAGCGGTGCTGGGAACCCTGTAGGAATCGCTCAGATCCTTCTTATTTTTCTTATCTTTCCGTAGATAAAATGTCGCTACAGCCTAAACCAGGGGTCTCGTTTTTTAAGCCAAGGACCCCTTGACTAAAAGTGAGACAGATCAGAGACCCCCTACTACATATATTGTATCAAATTAATTTCCATATTAAACTGGGCCTACAAAAAAGTGTAGGGCGGTCTAAAGCCTTTATACATACCTTTTTAGTGCTGAGAATACTAAGCTATTAACAATAATAATTGTTGGCATGATTTTATGATTAATCTTTTAAGTGTTAAACATAAATTTGACACAGTGAATCCTTAGGATGAACTGTATCTGTGGATGGCTCCCTTGGTGAATAAATTACCTATAGGCCAATAAGCCTATCATCAATGTGTTTGATGGCTGATTTATATTTGCTAATAATATGTTGGATTCATGTTAAAGCTATAGTGCGTAGTTTCTGTCGCCCCCAATGACAACAACATTGCCGGCACGTCCACATGACACAAGCTGTCACGATTGATACGACCAAAACATACTCAAAACCAAAATACAAAACCAAAATAATTCACTTTAGGGCAAAATACCCTCAAACAAACGAAACAGCAACCTCTCTGCAAGCTGCCCATTCCTTCTCCCTCGCTCCCCTTCTCCTCAAACCATTTTAAGCCAGCCTCACCCAATTGGCACCTACCACCTGTACCGGTGGTTAGAGGGTGAGCCAAACTGAAGAAAAACAAGACACTTGAATGTGGAAAATGCCATACCATGTAGATAAATGTGGTCGTTATATACATATATACACTCACCTAAAGGATTATTAGGAACACCATACTAATACCGTGTTTGACCCCATTTCGCCTTCAGAACTGCCTTAATTCTTCGTGGCATTGATTCATCAAGGTGCTGGAAGCATTCTTTAGAAATGTTGGCCCATATTGATAGAATAGCATCTTGCAGTTGATGGAGATTTGTGGGATGCACATCCAGGGCACAAAGCTCCTGTTCCACCACATCCCAAAGATGTTCTATTGGGTTGAGATCTGGTGGCTGTGGGGGCCATTTTAGTACAGTGAACTCATTGTCATGTTCAAGAAACCAATTAGAAATGATTCGAGCTTTGTGACATGGTGCATTATCCTGCTGGAAGTAGCCATCAGAGGATGGGTACATGGTGGTCATAAAGGGATGGACATGGTCAGAAACAATGCTCAGGTAGGCTATAGCATTTAAATGATGCCCAATTGGTACTAAGGGGCCTAAAGTGTGCCAAGAAAACATCCCCCACACCATTACACCACCACCAGCCTGCACAGTGGTAACAAGGCGTGACGGATCCATGTTCTCATTCTGTTTTTGGCAAATTCTGACTCTACCATCTGAATGTCTCAACAGAAATCGAGACTCATCAGAGCAGGCAACATTTTTACAGTCTTCAACTGTCCAATTTTGGTGAGTTCGTGCAAATTGTAGCCTCATTTTCCTATTTTTAGTGGAGATGAGTGGGAGCCAGTGGGGTCTTCTGCTGGTGTAGCCCATCTGCCTCAAGGTTGTGCGTGTTGTGGCTTCACAAATGCTTTGCTACATACCTCGGTTAGAACGAGTGGTTATTTGAGTCAAAGTTGATCTTCTATCAGCTTGAATCAGTTGGCCCATTGTCCTCTGACCTCTATCATCAACAAGGCATTTTTGCCTACAGGACTGCGGCATACTGGATGCTTTTCCTTTTTCAGACCATTCTTTGTAAACCCGAGAAATGGTTGTATATATATATATATATATATATATATATATATATACATACATGAGCTTACACAACCACAAGCACCAACATAATATCAAAATGTCAATTGCTGCAAAAACGGTTTTACCTATTGCTCTACACTTTAGGATTGCCCAGCCCCTCCCTACAGAAAGGACCTAATGAGCTGCATGCACTCTCCTCAATTAAGCTAGTGAGCAGCTGATCTACCCCCCCCACATCACAGGCAAAACCATAGCAAAACCCTATGAACCCATAAAACCTACTGAACAGGCCTATTTCAAATAATAAAGTAACAAATAAACTAAAACAATAACCTACAACATGACACTGAAATTAAGGATTAAGCAGACACAAAACAAATTTTGGGAACAGGGCTTAGTAAAAAGGGAGAAAGGAAGCCTTTTCACACAAGCCTTCCATGATCGCGCAACCCTCCCCCCCCCCACGGACACGGAGGATTAAAAAAACATGATGGACTCTTCAGAAGAGGTCATTGTCTTTATCTTCACTCGAGTTTCTGCACACGAAAGTCGCCCGAACGACACAATCTTCTGAACATAGTCATACTGAGAAATCCAGAGAGAGTTGTGTGGAGCTGATAGTCTTAATTAGCTTTGTATCAACTCATTTGGCAATGGCTTGAATGTAACAGACGTTCATTAACATCAAAAAGTAACGCTCTAAAGCTAAAAATTAACAATAAATTGGTGCCCCCTTTGCACTAACTCGGAGGACCCCCTAGGGGTCCCGGACCCCCTGTTGAATATCTCTGGCCTAAACCGTGCATGGTGGGGAGGCGTCATTTTAAGGACTCTCCTTCTACATTGGTGCCATTGGAACGCATGTACAAAATTCATGTAAATGGGAAGTTTGTTTTTTTCAATTTACTACACACGTTGCGATATTTCCTGACGTTTGCCTCGCCGCCATCATGGTTTGGGTTCGAATTCGTCATTGCGGGGCAACTCGCACCGGGGAGGCTCGGACTCGGACTGCTTGCAGTTCTAGTTTCAGTTTGTTTTCGTCAGGGCCAGGTGTAACGTCTTAGAAGTATGTAGCTACATATACATAGAGAATACATGGTTGGACAATAGCCGTGATGTTTAAAGGTCCCCTGGCATGAAAATGTCACTTTATGAGGTTTTTTAACATTAATATGAATTCCCCCAGGCTGCCTATGGTCCCCCAGTGGCTAGAAATAGTGATAGGTGCCCTGGGTATCCTGCTCTGCCTTTGAGAAAATGAAAGCTCAGATGGGCCAATCGGTTACCTCCCCTTTCTCTGCTTTGCCCGCCCAGAGAATTTGGTCCACCCATGAGAGAGAGACATCATGGCTTTCAAACGAGCAAAGTGGCAGTTGGTCAAGGCCACACCCCCACCCTCCACCTTGCCCCTCGCTCCTCCTCAATAGCATTTAAAGCTACAGACACAGAAATGGCACATACTAAGGAAAGCTCATTGTGGGACTGGCTCTAGTGGCTGTAATTCTGTACCAAGGCAGAATTTCGAGGAGCATCTCGCTGCAGTCTGCGGGAAGGCGGGGCTTGACATCAAGCCCCGCCCACATCCAAGTCAGTCATTTTTTTTATTTTTTTATTTTTAATTTTTTTACCTACGTCGTCTCCCCATACGCTCGAATGGACCAAGACGGTAGCAAACTTGATATCCTCTTGTTTCGCATTAGATGACAGAAACTGATGTAAGCTAAACACAAACGACATTTCATGCAACAACAGTGAACTGTAATTGGGCCCGTGTACTTTTTCGTTCATTTGATTTCCGACTTTGAAACGGAAAGAGTGTTTCGGAAATAACGTAAGACTGCTCCAGTAAAAGCCTCGTTTTCATGAGCTTCTGGGGCTAGCTGCTAGCTAGCTCGGAAGCTACATCTGATGGCAGGCAGGTTGCTAATTAGCCAATGCTAAAAAGTATGGAAGTAGCCTACTAGTTTTCCCTGCTTTCTATCAATATTCCTCAGTATTTGTCTTTTGGTGTAGTTTGCTAACATGCTCGTAGACATGTAAATGAACTGTTTGCGTGCTAGCTAAGTCAACGGTCAACACCTTTTATATTGTAACGTGAAAGCTCAGGCTGCGTTAGCTTCAGCTAAACCACAGCCGCAACTTGCACTGTCCCGTTAAAATGCAACTTCAACCCTCGGATATAACGGTAATCACGTAGCGATTTTACTGTATCTAAACATATGTGTGTTCGACCTTTTGAAATACTTAGATTAGGTGTGTTACTGTGCAGGTAATATCCGAGGAGCATCTCGCATGATTGTGAGTTCTACTGAACCAGACTGAGAGACAATTTAAAGGCTCAGGAACCCTTTGCAGGTGTTTTGGATTAATTAGCTGATTAGAGTGGGACACTTTGAGCCTAAAATATTGAACCTTTTCACAATATTCAAATTTTCTGAGGGTTTTCATAAACTGTAAGCCATAGTCATCAAAATTATAACAAATACAGGCTTGTAATATCTCGCTTTGCATGTAATAAGTCTATATAATTAGTTTTACCTTTTAGGTTGAATTACTAAAATAAATGAACTTTTGCACAATATTCAAATTTTTCGAGTTTCATCTGTATGCTTCTGGTTCACCTGTTAATTGTTAAAGCTAAAATAGCCCCTTTGTACATTTGGTTGTGACTGAATTCTTGCTGTTAATATGAAAGTCCATAACGAAACAACACACCATTCTACTTTTGAGGGCTAAATTAAATGAAATATGGCACGTTTTCCGTTTAAACACATTATCATCAATATTAACAAGGTTTAAAATGACCCATTTTTCAAATTTGGATATCATTTCAAAATCAGAAATCAGTAGTAACTACATGAAAACTTCACTGTTGCATGAAATATCGTTTGTTTAGCCTACATCATCAGTTTCTATCTAATGTGAATCAAGAGGCTATATCAGATTTGCTACCAGGCTGTCTTTTTTTTTTTTTTTTTTGTCTTCAAAAAACTTTATTATTCAAGTACATAAAACACATTGAAAACATTAAATGCATACATACATACACAAAAAAGGGGCACATTAAATTTACATTAAAGAGGTTGTAAGGCATTGTAAATGTTCAGAGTCCGGATGGCTTTCTTATTTGTCAGTCCTTTTTTAAAGTTTTAAAATATAATTTCATGTCATTTTTAAATTGGTGACTAGCCTATTCAGTTTTCTTTCAGATCATTTACATTTATAGATATAACATTTTCAAATAAAATGAAAAGATTCAACATAAAAAACATGGCATTTATCCAAATAATTTTCTTCATAGTAAAAAAATTCTACCAGGCTGTCTTGGTCATGGATGTATTAAGAGAACGGTCTTGGTCCGTTAGAGCGTATGGGGAATGACGTAAGCAAAAAAAAAAATGGCTGACTTGGATGTGGGCGGGGTTTGATGTCAAGCCCCGCCTTCCCGCAGACTGCAGCGAGATATACTTGAGAATTTCGGGAAAGAGACCTCAGATACAGTATTAGGGGACCACGGAGGTCTATATAAAAGCATCCAAAGAGCACCATGTCATGGGACCTTTAATGTTTAATCTTTTCATTACTTTAGTGTCTGATGTGAAGCAGTTACGGCACAGCGCCATCTCATGTCAGGTATGCTCCGTTTCTTTGGTTTAGTTTCACGAGAGTTGAATGAAATTCATGCTGTGTTCTTTTTCTTCAGAAGTGAAATATTATAGCTAAAATAACTGAAATGATTCATGTTAATTTTTGTAATTTATTTAGTTTTTTAACCTTGCAAAATAGTTTGGGTTTATTTTTGTGATGATTGTGTATGTTTCCTGTTTTATTTTGGTAGTCTGGTTTTCTGTCTTGTCTTGTCTTGTTTTACTTCCTGTCTCTTAGTTTTCCCGCCCTTGTGATTGTCTATTGTGTTTCACCTGTTCCCCAGCCCTAGTGTCACCTGTCCCATGTTTGCTCGTTACCTTGTATATTTAGTCTTTGTGTTTCCCTTGTCTTGTGTCAGATTATTCTCGTCTGTTGCTGCGTGTACTGTTTTTTTGTGTTCTTGTGTGGAGTTACCCCGTGGTCTCTTTGTTCCCGTTTTGTTATCCCGTTCTTTTGGTTTGTTCTACATTCTGGACTGTATACTGCCTGCTGCCTTCAGGACTGCTTGTGTTTTGTATGAACTTTGTTTTTTGTTAATAAATCCTCAACCTCAACCTACGCTTGCCTGCTCTCTGCTTTTGGGTCCTTAAATTCCCTGAGTCGTAACAAGTTTTTCCTGAAGGTTTCCGTTTTTATGTAGTTTTAGTTTACCATGAATATTTCTCACTGCTTAGTTTAATTTTCGTTTTAGTTTATTGTAATAGCCCTGGTACACACTTGCAGTTTGTCCATTGACTGCTGCAGCCCCATCACTCTGACATCTCTCCTTTAGTGCATGTATAAGTACTGAGCATGTGTGTGTAATGTGTATAATAACAGAGTGAAAACGTTGTAATTTCCCTTGCAGGATTAATAAAGGAGTCATTGTTATTATTATTATTATTATTATTATTATTATATTCATTTTTCCATCCTTGTGTGGACATTTGTTGGTATAGATGTACCAGAACACACACAAACCACACACTCACAGGCACACAGCTGACTTTTTGCACGTTCTTGTCTACTTTACTGTACTCCCTATCTCCTCTCCATTAATTGATCTGAACAGGCTGAGATTATCTCGCCTCTTATGCAAAAAAAAAAAAAAAAAAAAGCCAGAGTCACCGCCAACTCTTTCAAGATAGCAGAAAGGCGAGACAGACAGAACTTTGGCTGAAACTCCTCCTGCGCCCTTAATTCCTAACGGGAAACACGGTTAATATCCCACCACCGCCTCCCCCGGCTTCCCCCCCCCCTTCTTATCTCCACCCCGAGCCTCTTTTGATGTCCCAACTCTAATCAACTCGTCCGGGCCCGACGGATGTGCGGCTGACACGGGACAATCGGCGGGGATCTTAAATCGTTACATCTCCCCTGACATTACCGTGGCATTTTTGTCGTGGCAGAGGTACAGTAGGGAGAGTGAGGATCGGTTCATGGGGACCATAATTCTTTCCATTGGGAGGCGGGAGGGAGAGGGGGTGTGAGGTGGCATATTCATATTAGTGTGGAATTAGGCCCTTTTAGATGCAGGGAATCCAGTGTTGGCGAGGAGAGCGCTGGAGTCCGTACGCGTCCTTATCAGGGACGTCGTAGGCCCTATTCATACCGACTGCTATCGGCATAATTCTTTTTGACATTTCAGATAAGCATCTTAACGGAAAGCTCCCAACTAGGCAGATGGGGGAGTTGTCAAATAATGAAGGGACTCTACATGTTTACTACTAAAATATCAACCTTTTAAATAGGTGTCTGGATTTGACTGTTATCTGTGAACCCTCGTCCTACCGCTTCCTGTATCTCTGTGAGGTACAGGGGTTAGTGTGTGAGTGTGTGTGTGTGTGTGTGTGTGTGTGTGTGTGTTTGTGCTGGTGATTTACATCAACACATGCAGACTCCACAGTGCCTGTGTGTCTATCAGAACATGCCATAACACCGTACATTAATCCTATCCGCCTCTAATCTGCTAATATTTCCTGGAGAATTATCCGAGGACACTGTTTCATATGCAAATACGCCAGAGAAACGGGGCAAACACAGCGCTACAAAACATCTACTGGAGCCAGTGTTGGTCGGACAGATTAGGCATCGACTGCTTTGCCTGTGTGTGTTAGGTTGCGGCTGGGAGTAAACACACCAACAAATTATCCTTGGATTATGGATCAACCTCTAATCACCGGTCAGCAAGGACAAAGGCCTCGTACTTTAGATTAGCTGTCTATAGGAAGTTCAGTCACGTCAATATAGAAGCCTAACGTATAATATGAACAATGAAATGCAGGGGCGGAGCCAGATGTAAACATTTGGGGCTCAGCCCTGACAAAGTGGGGGTTCGGGGAGACTTTTTTTCCCCCCATTTTATGGCAGATATGCACTATTTATAGACATAATAACATAATTTATGATACGATAATGCCTGAACGGGCAAGTGGGGTGTTTTATTTACTTGTCCGACGTTGCGTTTTACTTGCCCCGGGCCATTGGGCAACCCTTATTGTTGAACCCTGAGAAAGGTTAAGAGTCTGTACATCTTTTGGGAAAAACATGATAGTTGCCAAGGATAAACTGCATTTAATTATCATAGTGTGTACATGTCTGTAAAGGGGAGACTTGTGGGTACCGATAGAGCCCATTTTCATTCACATATCTGGATGTCAGAAGTCAAAGGACCCCTTTGAAAATGGTATTCAAGTTTTTCCAGCGATAAAGTTTAGCCTTACTTTGGAGTGTTATTTTCATGACAGAGTTGGTACTAAAAGATTCCTTAGATAATGGGTGTCAGATTAATTTTCACTAAGGGCCAGACATTTATAGTTCATTCATATGCTTTTATTTAATCTAAAAAGGCAAATATCTTTGATTGTATAACTGCATGTCGTTTTTTTGACATTTGTTGCATTTTTCGTCATTTTTGTAGCCGTTTCGACGTTTGTTGCTTTTTTCGACTTTTGTCAAATTTTTGTTGACATGAAGCCCTACAAAAGTCAGCCAAAAAGTTCCTTTGCCATGATAGAATTTAGCAAATCAAGCAAAGCAAAGATTACATTTTTTATAAGCAGGCTACCACACAGCCGACTCACAGCAACGCTTTCACAGCCTGAATATGCAAACTCTCTGGTTCTGTGGGAATTTCTGAGTCTCAAAGTCAGCAAATCTGCCAAATTCTGCTTTAAAATGTCGCGAAACTGTGGTCTGCAAACAGTTTCCTGTCTTTTTGGGTTTGGCAGGCCAAAATTTATTGTGAACCTAAATGAATTTGCGGTTATGTTTGCGGTAATTTGGTCCAGATCAAAATCGAGATCAAAAGCAAGACACGCGATTAGGCACACGGAGAGAGAGACACACACAAACACACACACACATCTACATATAGGCTACAGTAACCACAGTTTTCCGTCTCTTTCTATCGGAGAGAGAGAAACGAGAGGAGAAGGATCGCACGGTGACCGGCACGGAGAAATACGCGTCCGGTATGAATGGCCAGGCGTGCGATCAGGCATGTATCTACGCTTTGCGGGGCTATACGCGCTGCTTACGCGCCCGGTGTGCTTCCCTGTTATCCTGAAAAAAGGGCACAGGAAGTGATGTCTTTCACATGTCCAGTTTCTTTCAAATCAATAGCGGAGCTGAAATAGCATGAGCAGACAAGAACACGCACCCACAGAAACGGATAAACCTCATCACAAAACCGAAACAAGAATATGTCACAATACCCAGACCCAAAGATGATGACAAAATGAATAATTTATTTTTTTTTAAGCTTATTTTTTTGGGGCATTTTAGGCCTTTATTTGGACAAAATGAATAATAATAATACTACTACAATAAAATGAAAAGTCATCAAGAGTGACACTTCCAAGAGGCATCAAGTGTGATTTTTATTCACCGTGTGAAACAAACAGGTTTTGTTTGAAGGAGAGACAAACATGCGCGCCAAGGTAAAGCGTATTCATTCTATTCAAGCTCAGAGAGAACAGAGAAAGAAGAGCGACTGAAAGAGAATGTCACTAATAGGACAGAAATAATCAACAGCGGTGCCGCCACACATGCACGTTCATATGTTAGAGGGCTGTGGCCAGTCAGCCACATAATAGAACAATCACTCTGTCACTCATCCTCTTGCTATTGCTGTGTCTGGTACTCCCGTTTAAAAATTACAAAAAAAGAAATCCTGTGTTTTATCCTCTTTTGTCCGTTTTTTTTCTCCTGCTGTCATTTTCGTCTCCTTTCTCTGTCCTGCTCTTTGTTTCCCTGTGTTCCTTCTCTCAGATCTGTCCTTGGTCACCGTCTTCTATTATTCCTCCGTCATGATGCATTGTATGTCAATGGCAACCAACTATTTAATGCATCTTCCTCACTCCCCAAGTAGGTTCAAACAAGAATCTGCTTTGATGTGTCAGGATAAATCGCATGGCAGGGATGAAACGCGAATAACTCATGCGTTGTTGTGGAATTATTTTAAGTACATATGAACAGGGTTTTTTTGGGGGTTATGAGGGCATGGAACTTTTCAGGCATGTCAAATTTCAGTTTAGATTCTTCAAAAAGGAATGTACAATTAGACAGCAGGTATTAATCATTATTTGGTATAGATCCAACTCCAAGTAAATACACGGCTAATATCGCCGATACCGATACGATACCGTTACCTTTTAATAATTAAGGAGGATTTTTGTAATTTTTACATTTGGATATTAATACGTTAAAACCAAGGACAGAATTTTCATATGCTTGTTTAAATTTGTTGTGTTACCACTGTATCTTACAGCCTTTTTACAAATTATACAGCTTGTTGTTGTTTCATTTTCGGCCTGAAAATATAGCTCAATGGTGTTTTTTGCCTCCAACGGCGCCTTCCAGGCAGCTAACCCTAACCTTAACCCTAAACATAACCATTGCCGCGCTGCCTGGGAGGAGGCAAAAAACACCAAAGACCGAAAATATAGCCACACAGCGCTCCTGTTCCTCTCTGCCATTCTTGTCATCCTCCATCTCTGTCCTGCTTGTGTGTGTGTGTGTGCTGCTGCCGGGCCTAGCTGCTTGCTTGCTTGTTTGCCCGGTGGAGTCATGTGACGGTACAACATCAAATCACAAGAGGGGTGAGGAGGAGCAAAGTGTGCCTGCACTGCACTGTGACAGGACTTGACCAATTTAAAGCAGCGGCACTTACCCAGACACAGACAGCCAGCTCTTTGATGAAACTGCAGCGGTGCATACTGCAGAGAAACTAAAACTAAAGTATTGATCTCATTACACTGGTATTAATAAATATCAATACCAACGTTGGTATCGATATTATCGATATTTGGATCGATCCGTCCACCACTAGCAGGGATGAGTAAACTTTGCACCTTGCAGAAGGTTGGTGCTTTGTGGACAGAAACAGCCATGACCTGGCTGTTACTATGCAATATGCAAAGAGACAACCAGTCAACCAGACAACCAATAAGCTTTTTTCCCACTGCACAATAAGATAGGAATCTTATTGTGCAGTGGGAAAAACACAAGAGGATACTGTACAAAAAAGCTCAAATTCAGATTTCTAATTTCTCTTATTCTAGTCAAACTTAGTCTAGTCAATGAAAACTGAACATTGTAGTCCTATCTTGTTCAAAGACAACCATGAACAATTCTAGTGTAGTTTTAGTCAACACCAAGTAAAAGCATTTTAGTTTCAAACACAGTTACAGTCCGTGAGGTAAGTGACCTGCAACAGAAACAGTCGGTGAGTTTGAAAATGGAACAGGAAGTGACTGAAACTACACACTGAAAAACATGACCTAGGCATGGGAGCTGTATGTGAGACTACTAAATGACCATGCGTAATGTGAAAAGGGGTCTCTCCTATTGATTAAAGCCCTATTCGCACCACATTAGTATGATCTAGGGACCTTGTGTCATTTAGAAATACCCCCCACATCTGAGTTTCATGTGGCACATTCACACGGGATAAGCAAAGCTTGCTTTTACTCAAATTTACTGAATTATCTGTACCCCAAGAGTTGGATACCTGGAGGCGTGCGGAGGACAGCCAGGGCTAGACCGCCGCACCGCACTTGGGTCGGGGATTCCGTATCTTTGAGGGCCAGGCCCTGTAGCCACATTTTTTTTTCCAACTATGGTCACACCAAGACCCACCCTTCAATAGCAGCTCAATTGGTTGGGGATAGGCGTTGACTTTGAGTGGTTAAGGTTAGGATAGCAGATTGGTCAGGGGCTAGGACCTGTACAAATCAGGTTATGTCACCTTGCGTAAGCATGGACGCCTGGCCAATAGTAGTGTGTGAATGCTATTGAAGGGCGGGTCTTGGCGGGCCCGGTAGAGGTATTTCAGAGGCGCAAACCCTTTTATCCCCACCGCGGCGGCACCCACACAGCATCACCGTCAGCCCTCGGACGAAGCCGCAGGGAGCGCTTTGACTCGGGGACAGAGGTCTCCGGTCGGGCAGTGGTCCAGACTAGGTTGGCCATGAAAGGCCGCAAGGTAGGATTGGGCATCAAGAACCGGTTCCTACTTGGAATCGTTATAAAAATTACAATTCCAATGGAATCGTTTCTTTATTGGAATTGTTTGGAAAATTTGGTTTTGAATCCGATCATTGGTTTCAAATTTAACACGCGGAAGCTTTGGTTTCCGTAGCGTCCAGGCGCTTGTTGTGTTGCAGCCATGGAGCACAGTAAGCAGTGCTCTAAAGTGTGGCTGAAAAAGCCCGGTAAAACTTTAAATAACCATTGAATCTAAATAAAATGTTACTCTTATCTGTGAAATAAGCTTGTGACCCGTTTCAACTCCACCACTCAAAGAATCGGAATCGAGAATCGATAAGAACCGGAATCAAAAGGACGATTCTGAATTGTTACAATCAAAACGATGTCCAACCCTAATGGTAGGTCATTTGCGGGGGCATTTTTTACTTGACAAATTACAGACATGGCCGTTTCGCACAGGATTAAGATCACAGATCACCTCCGTAATTATTACACATGACTAGAGGTCACCAGGTAATACTAATCCCGTACGAATAAGCAACAGATAATTATTACATTTCAGCTCATTGTTTGGATTTTAAGACCTGCAACTGCACTGTTTTGGTCCAGTCTGACCATCATTGACATCCTATCCAGCAGCAGACAGCTGTTTTATGTAGAAAAAACGAATAAGTGGACACTCCACTCCCTCGCTCGAAGGCTCTGTGTTTTATGTTAGCCTCACTAAATATACATACAGCACATTTCTAATCCTGTTTCAGAGTCACATAGTTCCTAATAAACTTATATTTAGCTGCAAGGCCAACTACACACTCACCCACTCTTTCTTTTCATAATTTGGCTCAAATATCAACCTGTTTTTTTTCTTTTCTGCTGCCGAGCCGCGCTGTTGCTATCACTTATTTTTGTGTTTTGTCTCGTCAAAGTGTGAAAATGTACACGGAAATAAACACAACCCTAGGCATCACCCAACCAGGAGAGGAAAGAAAAAAAACTTCCCTTTTTGTTTAATGCATTCCTGTATTTCTTTCATAAGTATACCTCCTCACTCTGGTGGCATATTTTCAATCATTATTAGAATGCTGGCAGCCCAAGGCTTGCAGGCTTTAACCTCTGGTATGTTTGGTGTGTGATAAAAGGCGAAGGCACTATCAATCTTTATTGTCTGGCCCGCACACTGTAATTGCATTCAATAGTCCACTGATTCTCTTGTCTGCGCTAATGTCGGGGAGCAGAGAGGAGCCAGATGCTCTGACTGCACACACAAACACATATGCAGATAGACACACAGGTGCGCAAACACACAGTTCAAGCTTTTATATCAAAAATAAAATAAAAAAATACTCACGCAAGGGTGCTCATACTGGAAAATGCACCGGGAGTATGCTCTGAAACACACACGCGACACACGGGCCGCGCTACTTGGCCCCGGGTTGATAAATTGTTGACAATATAGATTGTGAGCAGCTGTGCTTCCAGAGTGTATATAGAAGAAGATTCATCCTCTAGTTTGCCAGTCAGATTGTTTATATATGTCTGTACAGTTATATACATTATATGTGTGTGTGTGTGTGTGTGTGTGTGTGTGTGTGTGTGTGTGTGCGCACGCTGGTGATGTCACCGCTAGGCCAGGTCATGTATTATTCAAATTTAAGCAAGGGAGGGGAGGGAGGTAAGAAAGAGGGGTGGAAGAGCTGGAAGAGTGCCAAACACTCGATTGGATCTCAATGAATAGTAAAGAGGCAGACAGCGGGAAGGGGGGAGAGAGAGAGAGAGAGAGAGAGAGAGAGAGAGAGAGAGGGTTGGAGGAATCTGGAGAGAGAGAGAGAGAGAGGAGAGTGAGGTGGCACGAGTGAAAGACTGGACAGAAGAGGAAAAAAAGACATAGACCTGTATGACAGTAGATGGAGTTATGTGAATAGCCTCTTGTAATACTTCATCCACACTCTAATGAAATCCAACTATATAAGCCGGCAGAGTTTACCGGAGTATGAAGCGTGTTTGTGAGCTTTGTTTGTGCATATGTCTGCTTGTGATTTGCGCGTGCATGAGCGCTTTCATTCCATATATATATATATATATATATATATATATATATAACCAATCCTTGGCAAGCGCCTTCAAGTCAGGTGGCAGTGCATATTGCAGAGCCTCACACTGTGGCCAGCCTCAATAAGACACACACGCAGAGCTCCAGGTAATAGATTCGGGGCTTGTTGTCATATCCACACAAAGGCTCCAACCCCGAGGATCAAGCCGGAAAAGCTGGCCTTTGATATTGGTTATGCCGAGATCACTCGTACGTTGTTTTTGTTTGGCTTCTGAATGACACATGCTGTACGAATATATATATATATGCATGATTGTTGTTTCTTCTCTGGTGATCTGTCAGAACTTGTGTGAGGGGAATTCACAGCCGTAGTTTACAATGTCTGTGGTTTTGTATTGGTGGGTTATATATGGTGCTAATTACTGCTTTCAGTGGTACTGTTTTTGTTGCACTTTTAAGTGGGCCAAGGCTAACAGGCTAACTAGCATTAAATCCCACTTGGCTGGGCTCTGTCCTCCATCCTACAGTCATGCAGTCATACATTAGAGGTTGGTTATTTTTTTTTGGCCAGCGAGGCGAACAATCTTGGCACGGATCTGCCGGGTTTACCATAAGATCATGATCATCCATGCAGCGCTATACGTCCACTTTATAATGTTGTTCACCGCTACGACTTCTTTGGGCTGCTTGTGTGCGCATACATTTGTATGTTACACACACACACACACACACACACACACACACACATTCACTCAGAGCCATTGGGGCATGCAGCTTGCACACTACATACAGTAATACATTGCTGAATATCAAAGGAAATTACCCTTCACCTTGGTGCATGGATCTTAGCGTGTTCCTTAACCAGAGGAATGGGCTTTGAACCAGGCAGATTCCCCCAGGGCCCGTATCCCGGCCCCTCCCAGGAACGCCACGCCGGATAAGGGCCGTAATTCCCACTTTTAGGTTTCCATTAATCTGATCCTGACACAGGGGAGACGGGCTGCTTTGCATATCGCCTTCCCAAGATGGAGGGCTATTTACATGATCGCCTCCAGATTGAATATGATCAGTGGCCCACCTCCTCCACCGTCCTCTGCGGCTGAGACGGAGAAATGCAGATTTCTTTTTTTCTTTTTTGCAGCGGGGTATTCACTGCATTATCACGGATGAAATATTATTCACTCAGGTATATTCGCTATAGCGTTTTCGATATGTCTCAAGTTAGACTTGATGGATATGTGTTGCGGATATTACGGCGCCGTGCTTGATTCCCTTGACGAAGGCCAAATTTTCTTTTATGAATGTGACAGCAGAGATGGATAGATTGACCCATTTATCATCGCTCACTGATAGCGCTAATGTGAAGAGGACTACCTCCCCTCCCCTCCCTTTCTCAACAAATGTGAGGAACACCAGTGAACAGTGCTCCATTTGAAACCGTGAAGGCAAAGCCCCATGTAAATGTATCTGTAATGAACGCTGCGTACAGGAGGTGCATTATTCTCTTTCTGCTACATTTATTTCTGAATATCAAATGAATATGATAAATGTGGAGTGAGGGGGTGGCGGGGATGCGGCGGGGGAAGCAAAGTAAGCCGAGGATATGAGATGACTGATATTGTTATTACACCACCGACGATGAGCCGCAGAAGTTGAGATGGTGTGAGACTGTAGCGTAGGGGTGAACACACACACACACACACACGTCGTATCCTTGTCCGTCTGTCATTACCCATCCCTTGAAGTACCTTCAATTTTTTTTTCAAGCCGAGACACAATTCCACAGTCATGTGAGTCCCAGTTGTGAGCTGATACGCAGCGAGGCAACAACAATGGAATGCGGGGGAAAGAAATAGAATATTACTGTACAAACACCACCGCTGTTTAGTGTGATGAAAGAGCAAATCCTCGACTCAAACGGCGCCGGTGAAATATTGGTGACAAGGCGGAGCAAATGTGCAGGCTCTTGTCTGTCACTTCAAAGTATCTCCACTCTCAGCAGGGAAAGTAGTAGGTGGCTGTAATCAGACCAGAGGTGCAGCTGCTTTTCGTGTGAGACACAAAGGTAGAGATGCATTTTTTCCATCACAGCCTCACTTCCGTTACATTATATAGGATGAGGTCACAGAATGTGTGAGCCACCGTCCGACTCGATAATCACCCACCAAGATTGTGGGCGAGGCGCTAATTGTCACTTCGGCACACACACTTCATGTAAACAGTGTGATAGAAAGCCGTCGTGTGTCCCCAGTCACTTTGTCTCAGGCTGTCTCGGGGCGCAGGAAAAAACATTCGAGCTTCCCTCTAAGTGCATTTCATGCTTTTAATTGACACCGTTGCATGTTAATTCGAAGCATGTCACGGATGTGTCACACCAGTATGCCGCCAGTGTCCGACCTCATGTAATGTCGAATTACATTCCTGCTGCTCATCGCCGTGACAATAGATAAGCTTCTCCTAGGCAACGCCAGGCGGTTCAAACAGTCACGTGTAGCTGAGGTTGATTTTTTCTTCTTTTTGTTTGTTGGCCTCTTCACTTAGGAGGTGGCCAATAAACGGGCTGCATGATGTTGTTGTTGTTCTTCAAATCTGTTTCCCTGCGTCTGATCAATTTCTGTGTGAATCTCTGAATCTAATTCTTCCTCGCTTGGACTGTATCATGTATCACAGTAGGAATGGTCCATTTGGACCTTGAAAAAAATGTCAAAATACAAAATACATCTGCATAGGCCAGGGGTCAGCAAGCTTTGCTATCAAAAAAGACATTTTGGCCATAAAAATAAATTAAAAAAAATCTGCCTGGAGCTGCAAAACATATGAGCCTTGTGATAAAGGTAACAGCCTATTAAGTCTAAATGAGCATATCAACATTACTAATAGGTCTAAATGAGCATTTATTAATATGGTGATATTTGTAGCCATTTTTATGGCCCTGTCTTTTGACCATTTGATCTAATTCTTAAAAGTACATTTGCTCTCTTTCTCTCATCCCCAGACGGATACCTTTTTAGCAAATGCAGTGTGTTTGTTCTGGAAATGTCTTTCAGTATTATTTTTTTTAGATTTGGAATCCATAGTGAGTCTATGTAAACTCAAGACCGCTATTGCAGTTCGGCAAAATGTAGTAGTAGCAGGCTGGCCCACTGAAATGTTATGTAGCCTAAATGGAGAATGTAAGAATCACTTTAGGCCTACAACAATGATACCTGATAACTAAAATGTTAAAAAAAAAATACCCCAGCTAAATTACCCCTGGCCTAGGTAAACAGCTGCACCTTCACTCCTTAAAAGATGTTCTATAGCAGAACATGGTTCTGTAGCCTTAACCTAGCCCATGTTGCAGGTTAACCACCACTGTTGATTAATAGGTACATAAAGCACTCAACATATGTTTATCATTGTTAAAAATGTCTCAAAATAGTGTTAAAGGCCAGTTTTTGTCGTTTTTGGTATTAGTGGGTTTTTTAACGCAATTCGGTGATGACGTCACGTTGGGGAGACGTGCCTCAGCCTAGTACTAGAACTATGGTGACTGACTGGGATGAGGAAGAGCTGTTTTTACTGTCAGTGAATAGCACCGAGTGAAAGTCAATGTTTTCTTTATATTTAGTGACAGCGATCATGTCGTTAGTTCAGATAAGTACCGGTAAACTTATCTAGATCTAGAAATAGAAGGCATCATGTTAGCTATGGGCTAACTTGCCAGTCCCACCTGTGAAATCCCCCGACGTTGTAAACACATTTTTGATTAGATATCTCACGTTTTGATGGTAGCCTACTAGCTCCAGTAAACAACATATTTGCCTAGTGTTTATTTATTACTTGGACGGGGATGCTGTTCGGCTTTTCACAAGTTTAGACAGCTAGCTAACGCTACGCCGACGTTTTGCTAACGTTAGCGCAACAGCGTTAGCCTAGACGGCTAGGTAAATATTACGACTGCCTTCAGAGTTTCCTATATGAGATCCCTATGAGATGGGTGGGTTTTTGTTACGTTACACACAAAGCTAACTGGCTATAGTTAGCCTGTACGTATGCTAGCAGAATTAGCTAACGTTGCGTAGCCAGCCAGCTACTTCGGCAGTAGTTTCAGCGAGCTAACCACGACAGCTAACACATCCACAAGTGTCTCTATTTCAAACATCACTACAGATTGACTGCTTTTAGCAGCAGAGGTTGATTGTGGGCGACAATACTGTTGTGGTTAGCTCTCTGAAACTACTGCCGATTGCCGAAGTATGCAACGTTAGCTAATGCCCGCTAGCATACGTAAAGGCTAACTATAGCCAGTTAGCTTTGTGCGTAACAAAAACCCACCCATCTCGTAGGAGCGAAGCTTAACATTTAATTCAATAAAAGTTTGGTACAAAACGAGCACTAACGCCACAGGTCTTATGTTGACAACATGGACGCAGATATAGGAAACTCCGAAGGCAGTCGTAATATTTACCTAGCTAGCAGTCTAGGCTAACGCTGTTGCGCTAACGTTAGCAAACGTCGGCATAGCTAGCTGTCTAAACTTGTGAAAAGCCGAACAGCATCCCCGTCCAAGCTGTGTTTCACTTTCCCTCCAATATTATTATACACATAATAAAGACACATGGACTCGGTCGAGACCAAAAGCCATATTTTGCAAGACCAGTGGCACAGACCGAGCCCATAGACAGTGAACCGAGACGGGGCTTTCGTCTGTCGTCTCCCCAACGTGACGTAATGCAATGCATTGTGGGGGAAAAGGGAATCATTGCAAACCGCTGTAAAATAGCACAACTTTTTCGTATTTTATTCCATTTTGTCATATCCATTGTATTTGATGTTGTTGGGTAACAGTTTAAATGTTTATTACCAACAAGCAAATTGCGCAAATTCGTTAGAAAATAAACCCTGCAAGATGGGCTTTAACCTGTTTTATTGCTGCTGTACACAAGACATTCCAGGATTTCCTACAGTGATGGCTCTCAAATGCCACTACTTACAACTTTTATAAGTGCCTATACACTTACATCACCATCATAAAGGGGTGATGGGCGCTTAAAAGGTGAAAAGCATCCGTTTTCTTTCATTTCACTGAAGATAGGTCAGTAGGGACAGAGTGAGCCAATGCAAGCCCCATGGCAGACAGGGCACCAATAAGCAGCATACATATGCCACAGCAGTAATCTCTCTCTTGTTTCGGTCTTAAATAGTGCACTTTGGAGGTATTCTTTCTTTGGCCAGCTGATAAGACACAGGCAGTGTTAGGGGAAAACAAAACATTTTGATTTGCCATTTGAAATGGACACTTTGGCACCCAAGACAAAGCTGAGTATGGCCCTGGTTCACATGCTGGAACCAGACAAATTAAAAGAGTCACTACACCAAAGCAGTTAATATGATTAAGTACCAATTTAGCTCAATTTGAACAACATGGCATTTTCACTAAGCCACTTCCTAATAACAAGTACTATGCTTCTGTCACTGTGGTCTTTGCAGAGCTTTTACAGACAACTGATAGTGTACACTGATGACAGCACCTTGCAAACACTATGAGGGGAAATTAGAAGGATGCATTTGCAACATTCAAAGAACAAAGGCAAAGACAGACATATGTACAATCCAATAAATTAAGCTGAGCTTATACTTTTCTGTCATAGCCAAGATGTGATGAGATGTCCAATGCCATGAGGGTCCGTGCGGACCTGTGTAGATGTCTATGTTCAGTCCAAAATGTATGGCTGTGTAGACCTTACGGGGTGACTATACTTGTGAGTACATCTCTGCTTATAGACACACATATTGTAATAAAAGAAGACCCATACTGTGGCTGCTGTCCATTGTACTGTCCCTCTTAAAATATAACCCTTAAAGAATCTTTTCAGCTTGGGATTACAGAGAAGGATCACATAGCTATAACCTACACATAGGCCTATATTTTCATATTTAGAAGCCCAGTCCATGAATTTAGTGTTGGACTTTCATAAAGTTGAGGGACCCAAAAAGAGACAAAGAATGGTCAAAATCGAAGCAGCAGAGGCTGAGATATTCTGACTTTTAGGCTTTAGTACTGGATCATTCATTTCCCATAATGCAACTCAAGAACATTTATTCATTAGACCCTGCTTACCTGAATTCCCACGGCCCCAGTTTGTAAAGCAAGCTTTTTTGTAGTAACTTTTACCCAAGCCAAGACATTGATGAAATGAAACTATGACATCAACTGGGTTACTTTTTTCAGACTTGACAACACATTCTCACGCCCAACTAATCTGCACCCCTTTGCATCATGTTTTAACGCTCTGGGTCAGGACTGATTTCGGGTCATTTTTCAACGTGCAGGGTAAAACCACTTAGTTAGGGTTAGGAAAAGATTGTGAGTGGGGTTAAAAAATGAGTTGGGAGTGTTACGATTAGGGAAATGGCGGACCCAAAAATGCAGAGACAACAGGGCAGTGGTGAGCTTGAGGATTTAATAAAATAAAAAGTGATACAACAAAAGGAGTCCTGAAGAAAGCAGACAAAAATGGTACCAAAAACTGTTGAGGAACGAAAAGACCAGGCATCCAAAACTAAACTGGCACACCGAGACAATGGGGTAGACTTACACACACAATGATCTAACAAAAGACAAAGCCAACACTGAGACTAAATACACAAGGTAACGTGGGTGAAACAAGGCACAGGTGACACGAGGGCTCAGGAACAGGTGAAACACATCAGGGCAGACAATCACAAAGGCGGGAAAACACAAGGCAGGAAGTAAAACAAGACATGACATGGGAGAAAACAGACTACAAAATAAAACAGGAAACTGAAGCATAAAACATACACAAGGATGAAAATAGGGTAAAATGCAACAGAGAACACAGAGACAGTAAACAACAAGGAAACGGGGAATAAATAAACACAATACAACAGGAAAACTATAACAGAAAATCACAACCATGACAGGAAGTGAGGACAGGTTGGACTTGACAAAGTTCCCTTCAGGGCCACAATAGACATTATACAATACATTGACATGTAAAACCAGTGCAGGATTTTACATTCATTAACACACCTGTGGTGCAAATGGTTAAATACTGTATGAATTTAAATGTTACATTGATCTTAAGTTAACATTTCATTCGACCTAGCTTGCTAATGTTGCCAGTTACCAGGTACCATGTGTTTCTCCCTTACTTTTACTAGAGCATTGATCAATTGAGAGATGATGCAGCAGCTGGTAATTACTGTGTTCACAATGAACATAATGCAAGCTAACGTGAATATTCGGTATGGATTTACAATGAAAAATCACGCAGGGCAACGTCATTTGCTTGCCTTCACTGAGCTAAATTGCTGTGTTCTAAAATCAAAGCAAATTTGAAGATAAGAATCCTCTTAGAATGATATTTTACAGCTATACAAAGGACAATTTGCAAGGCGCTTTGAGATGTGTGAGTAATACGAAGATAAGATGGATACTTCCAAGTAAACAACCAAACTGCTGATTAGTATGCTGTTTTGTCTTTAATTTATTGAATCTGACATGGTTTACCAAAACATCACACATTTTACAGAACATTAGTAAACTAAAAACATCAGTATGTCATATGTTTCACTGAGTGATAACTGAAAAAGATTCGGGAAATTAGTAGTGATCATACTGTTTGGACAAATACTCCCATCTGGCTCTGTGACACCACCACTTGTCACCAAGGTCACACAGTTGTCTCAATCTCATTTGCACCATTTTACAGTTCCAAGTGGATCAAGACAAATTCAAAATGGCCGCTGCAAAATGGGACCTGCGAAAGCGGATGATTGTGTGTCTCACACTGCTGTATCTGGTTGAAGAGCGATAGCACTGGCCCCAAGAATAGCTCCAAATTATTCATAGCGAGGTATGACAAGCTCTGGAGAAAAATATGACTGTGTCTGAGTCCATTGCTGCAGGCCAAGGGAAGAGATTAAATGTAAAGCTGTTAGCCAGTAATACACTATCAGATCAAAGGACAGCAAACTATCACTGAACAGCAACTCTGTGACACGGGGACAATATCCCATAAATAAATGGTCATCACCCACTTCTAAATCCATTGATAATCACTTATCTACTTCCATTATCAGGACATAAAAGTATGTCAAGAAGGTGACTGACCGTTGAATTGTGTAAGCATTACTGAGTGGCTTCAAACAACAAACTTTAGAGCTTGGGGAACTTATCAGAATGAAGACGTGACTAAAGACAGCACCAATTGCAGTCAAAAGTATTATTGTTCTATGTTTTGTTCCTGATTCACTGTAGTGACGAACCCACAAAATCATCCAACTCTGCAGTTTCTCTCCGCTCTGCAGAACTTTTTAGCCACTTTTAGCTCATTGTTTTGGTTTTCTAGTGCACAAATTCCGCTTTCTTCGACCCCATTTCAAGCCGCAGAAAACATCTGTTTTTAGTAAAGAAGACTAAGAGTCTACAGGCATCGTATCGGCTCTGTAACGTTATACTTAGGCATAGCGGTGCTTTAAGCTAAATGCTTTCGTCTGCTTGCTAACATGCTGATGTTAGGTAGGCTTATAACGTTTGCCATGTTCATTAGCATGCTAACATTTGCTAATTGGCACAAAAGTCAAAGTACAGCTGAGGCTGATGGGAATGTCATACGTTTTGTATGTATTTGATCATAAATCAAATTTGTAAAATTGTAATTGTGACTTGACAATCGTGCTAAATGAAAAGTTAGGAAACACCCTGAGTGGGACATACATGTGTGTAGCAAAATTCTTAGCAATCCATCCAATTTGCTTATTCACAAATGTCCACTTCATTGTGGTGCTAGAGGAAAAGTTGTGACCACCAACATCAGGATGATACATAGTCTGGGTTTGCTCCACAAAATGCCATGGCAATCCATCCAAAAGTTATTGAGATATTATAGTCTGGACGAAGCCGGAGCTCTGATAAATCCACCCAGCACCAAAAGGTAGCAATGTTAGTTGGTGAGCATAGTAGAGCACTTAGTAGCTACCTTCCTCTTTCTTTGTGTTGCCATTCTAAACTCCGGTAGATTTATGCAGGGTAAATCCAGACAGCTAGCTAGACTATCTGTCCAATCTCAGTTTTCTGTTGCACGACTAAAACAACCTTTGAACTTACACGTTCCACCAAAACAAGTTCCTTCCCGAGGCTATTTTTGCAGCGGCACCGTGGCTCCGTCCGGCGCTTAGCACCGCCCAAGACGATTGTGATTGGTTTAAAGAAATGCCAATAAAGCAGAGCATGTTTGGGCGCCTGGGTAGCTCACCTGGTAGAGCAAGCGCCCATATATAGAGAACGCAGCGGCCGCAGTTTTGACTACACCCTGCAGTTCCTTTTCTGCATGTCGTTCCCCCCTCACACACACACACGCAGTCTCACTCTCTTACCCACTCGCGCACACGCACACACACACACACACACACACACACACACTGCTCACTTTTAGCCCTCAGGCGTTGCATTTGAGAGTTTCATTTACTTGATTAAATCATATTTGCATATGGAAATGGTTTGGAAATTATATTAATTTGTTATATTAAAAGGAGAATTACTTTCTCATATTAAAGCTAAATCAGACAAAGCCTGCGAGAGTGACAGGTGATGATATTGAACTTTACTCAGTTGGCGCCTGTCGGCGTAACCACACACACACGCACACACACACAATAGATGCATGTTTTTTTGTAGGATATAAGTCAGTTAACTCCTGCTCGTCTCAGGTGGGTATGCATCTACGACCAAATCCTCCTCCTCCGTTTCAATTAAGACGAAGGTCAGTTGCTCAGCAGCGAACGGCAAGATTTTCCTCGACCTCTTGTGTTGTGTCCAGGTGTGTGTGACTGATGTAGCTCGACGAGACGTCACCGCGGGACAGATCTCCTCCTGAGCCAACTTAACTTATCAGGAACACGGACCAAAAAAAAAAAAAAAAAAAATCAGGCTAATTAATTAAGAACAGTATTAGAAGTAATGGGATATTATAATATAAATTGCTACATTCTGGAACCAATTTAATCCAATTACTGGAACCCCTCATGAATATAATACCTCCAAAATCACTCCGTCAGAGTCCAAAGGGAGATGTGTCTGACTACTAAGACTGAAAGAGAAAAGAAAAAGGAAAAAAAAAAAATAAGCTGCTCCTTTTTAATGGCGAACACCAACGACGATGAAAATTGTTAAGAGGAACTGTTAATTTGAGCAATAAACCTAACGATGATTTTTTTCTTCTCTTTTTTAATTGACATTTCGACCATTTACAACCTGAGTAGGTTTTGTTTGAGCTCCCTTGTGCTTGATAAAGATGAATGACTGGAAAGGCTGATTGGTGCTTTTTTCCCCCCTTAATGGCTTCTACCCAATTTAGAAAAATGTCTTAGAAGAGGCAAAATAATACTATTCTCCAGCAGTTAAAGTGGAGTGCGTTTTAGAGGAGTAGATAGGATAAATTGACATAAAAAAAAATAAAAAATAAAATAAAATAAAATCATAGGAACTTTACTGTAGAGGCTCAGAAATCATTTCATGAGGGATAAATCCACGTTACAGCATATAAAATGATACATGAGTGCTTAGGAGAAGATTTAGAGTTAGGTGACAAGACTCTTACTGAGCATCCTATAAATGGGAGCAAATTGCAAAGCAGTTTTTAGAGTAACATTCCTTGTCTCAATGATGGGGGCTAATATACTTTAAACCTTCCTACCATTTTGTCATTGCCGAGTAGTGGTGGAAGAACTACTTACGTACATTATTTAATTGAGAGTAGTGCTACTACAATGTAAAAATGCTTTATTACAAGTAAAAGTCCTGCATTAAAAGCAAAATGTTCTTCTAATATTTGAAGGTGCTGTACTGAAAAACAAAGTGGGCTGGGATTGCCTCCACACGGCTCTCATAGAATGTTCCCCCAACTCGTCAAATACTGACGCTTTTGTCACATCCCTTCGGCATCTGATACCGACGCACAAGGCACTCACATGCACGCACTCACATGCACACGCAGCCAGCTATCAAAACAAAGAACACAGAAGCTCATATTGCAACACACAGAGGGAGTGTGACATCATTCTCAGCTCAGGACACCATTACGCTGCATACATCTGCACTTGCCGTTCCATTGTTTTCCTTGTGCTCTAAGCGATGTTATTTCTTGTTGACGTTCGAAGTATTGTCGAACAAAACGTCCCGTTCTTCCCGCGTGTAACGGAACCATACGCCCACCCACGACCCTTTCCTAAACCCAACTGTCCCGTAGTTCCCGCATGTCACGGAACCGTAAGCCCAACCACAACCTTTTCTTTAACATAACTGCGTCAAAAGGGACGGCAATAGTCCCGCCCAAGCGTGTTTACTTATAGCACTAAAGGGACGGCAATTGTCCCGACCAAGCGCGTTTACTTATTACGCTAAAGGGATGGCAATAGTCCCGACCAAGCGCGTTTACTTAAAGTGCTAAAGGGACGGCGCTAAAGGGATGGCGCTAAAGGGACGGCAATAGTCCCGACCAAGCACGTTTACTTAAAGCGCTAAAGGAGACTTTTAGCGTCAATAAGAACGACAAAGGCACCTGACCAAGCGTCCATATTTTACGAGATGGGTGTGAGAACGTGTTGGAAACAGACATGAACGCACATTGTTGAAGTAGCATACGTGCTAATGCTGTAGCGGTAATGGCTCAACGAACTCCTTCTTGTTGGCTGTTGGCTGGAACACTGTTTGTTTTTTTGAGCTTTGCCTCTCTGCTATGAGCCGTGCCTCGCGATTTTTCCGCGGATCATGTATAGGCGGCGTTAAAGTACTCAAGCACATATTGACGGAATGGCCTCTGTCAGTGTTATGTAAGAAATCATTGACAGTGGTGGAATATAACTGAGTACATTCGCTCAAGTACTGTACATAAGTGCAGTTTTGAGGTGCTTAAATGTTTCCATTTTATTTTTAATTGATCCTTGTACTCCACTACTCAGATGTAAATATTGTTTTAAAGTATATGTGATGAGTTAAAAAGATATGATGGACTGATATGGATTAAACTACCCAGCAGTATATACAATTGTTACATTAAGCACCACTGGACCAACTACAACAGTAAAGGGGCTACTTAGTATTAAAGTAATTTCCATATATTATCCATAAAAGACCAATACTTTCAGACTGCCCTACCCTGGCTGTGGCATTCAGACACAGGCCCATTGGTTCCTACTGAAGATGCAAATCTTAAAAAAACACAAATGTATAGTTTCACTTTGGAAAAAAAAAGCTAAATCATTTAAACAGCTGGACAAACAGGAGGAATAAGTGCATTTGTTGGGGACTAGTGTCGTAAATATCGTACAAACCCGTTCATGACATGTATTTACCTTCACAAAAGTGCTCGCTTTACCAATGACAGGCTGAGATTAATATTCTAAGTATCTGACAACATTATGGAAAGGATTTCTAAGGAGGTCGGCCTTTCTGTTAAAGAGTAAGATCCTTTTTTTAAACATAAAAACATCCGTGAAATTGTGTTCGCTGAACCCACAAAACTCTATGTAAATAAACAGTAATTTGAGCATCGTAAAATATACTTCATTCAAAGTCGACAAAAACAAAACAAAACCATAGAAAGCCGTTTTGGGTCGTCTTTCCACTTTTCCAACCATCACAACTCTAGTTTTTGTTGAAATAAACACATAGTTTACCGATTTACGTGTAAAAATACGTTGGCTCTATACACGCTAAAAGTATTGCTTTTTTAAATGGAGTCTGGTGGGTTTAGCACTAGCGAACGCAGAGCGGTTTCTGGTTAAACAGAAAGATCTCAGAAATTTTAAAAAGGCCTATCGCTGTAGGGATCCTTAACATAATGTTTTCAGACACCTACAATAATAATTTAAGCCTTTTAGTGGCAAAAAAAGCACTTTTAGTGCACCAAACTGACGCTGAACATTTGCCCCATAGGGTTACATTGCAGCCTGGTCTGTGGTTGTCGGTTACAGCGTTCATGCTTTATACTGGTTCCTATCAGTCACTTACACACAAAAACATATGAAAATCGGGTCCAGGTTGAAAAGAACGGTAGTTACCCTTTAACATAGGTTGGTTAGATCAAGGTAACACTTTCATCGCCTGTATGAAAAGGGTTATTGCCGACCACTTAGTTTGGCATTCGTGTGTATGCTCATACATGTGCATAAAACCCATCAGAAGCACTGACACGCTTCTACAGGCTGGGAAGAAAGTGACTCTAAAACTTTCCAAAAAAGAAATGAAATTATTTTACAGGAAAAAAACAAAACTTGGTTGCGCTTTTAATCAGCGACAAATTCAACCATGCCTTAATGCATATTTAATTACATCAACTTTGCCTTTTTTTCTATCAAAGCGAGAGGGAAGATCTCGTTAAACGGAGGCATATGGACGTTAGTGTGAAATATTGAGAAGTATATGAAAGAGGAGCCCTGTATTCCCCGGTGGATACCTCAGACAATCACTGCAAAGAGTGGAGCGGAATGAAGTGAGGTGCTTGTTGTTGTTGAGAGAATTCTCTGCTCGCCAGTAAAGCTATTATCCCATACTACCAAATACAATACAATTTGAGTCAGTTCAGTTTTATTGGTACTCTCACGAGCAATTTAGCAGGTAGTGTTGGAAGTAATAGAGCAACATCTCATCCCACCTTATTCACAACAATCAACAGATAATGCAATACTAGACCATGTAATTGTAATGGTAGATGCAGTGGAGAAACACCATACACCAATGCTGCTTTGGTGGTATTATCATATCATATCACTTAGACATGGTAAATATCCATAATATATTTCATCTGAAATGCCTCAACCCTCTGAGGTCTAAGGGCATTTTCATACATACTGTATCTTCTTAAATTCACCTTTTTAAGGGTATTCTCATATAATTGATGCCCATGTGTTTCATATCAAAATGTTTTCGGAACAAACTTTCTGCTTTCTGTATAGTGAGTCCCGAATCGGTCCTAGAGCAATGTGTGAAGAGGTCATTTGGGCCTAAAGCTAAATTCTTGAAGTACGCTTTTTGAAATTCTTCAAATCTCTTCTGAAAACCAACCTTCACTCATGTGGACGAATACGTTTTGGTGCTTGAAATGAGTTTACCATAGGTTAAGGTTCACAAAAACGAACGACAAACACGTCCAAACCCCATTTCTGCTCTGTATAATTGCTGGGATATTATTAGAGACATTGAAAAAACATTGTTTGTCGCGCCCACGTCAGTCGTACTCAGAGGGTTAAACAGCTTTCTACTATCTGTTGCTGTTTTTCTGTCCAGTAGATTAAAGAGCCCCTATTATGCTTTTATTTTGCTTGTCTTGTATAAAGTACAAAAAAAACATATTTCACTCCAAATGGAGCTTTCTCTCCCACAGACAGCACTTGGTTGAAAACGGCTCGCCCACAGTCCTGTTTGAAATTCCTCAATTAGTGATGTCACTGATTGAGAAAGCCAGCCCAGTTTTTCATATGTAGGTGCTGCCTGAGTAAAAGTTCAGCCCGCCCAGTGGCTTGTTTGAATTTGGTTGACCAATCACAACAGAGTGTGCCAGCTGACCAATCAGAGCAGACTGGGCTTTTCAGGAAGGCGGGCCAAGAGCTCAGAGTGTTTCAGGTGGAAGCGCTGCAGCAACAGGCAGTATGAGAAACATATGTTTTTGAACTTCAAAGCATGTAAACCTATTCTAGTAAGAGTACTCCAAGAGTACAAATATGACGCTGAAAAGGAGTATAATAGGGGGCTCTTTAAGTCATCTCTCCAAACAAAAATACACACTTTAGTTAGGGCTGTGGTAATAATGTTAAATGCAATGACTTGTTGGACCCTCTGATTTTAATTTAGAGAGAACGATCAATGTCTCAAAAAATATTTAGTTCAAAAATGACTTTGTTATTGGTTTTAAACATTTTCTCCATCCTTAATCAGTTCTTTACAGCATTGTAAAGACCCAACACACTCTCACAGCATTACTTGATGCTATGTTTCAGCCATTAAGCCCCTAAAACTTAAGGTAAAGTATTTCTCTTACGTTACATATTTATGACAAAATAAGCAACTATAAAGGTTTAAAAACAGCCTTTCTTTCGTAATTTATTTTATTTCAAACAAATAAATAAATAAATATACACACACACATATATATATATATATATATATATATATATATATATATATATTTTTTTTTTTTATATAAATATATGTGTAGTAACACCAAAATGAAAACAAAAACAAAAAAACAATAACTATAAGGTGTTACAAACAATATGACAATATGACGAAGCTGAAGCTTGTTATTTTTCCCACCCCTTATACAAATTATAAACATGAAGTTCATTATGTGTTCTGTATGTTGAGCAAATTTGGGTGGCTGTTATAATGCTATGTGTGTTGTGTGTAATGCTTTGATCAACTGTACATAATGTTAAATAATTATGTCACTTTCTTTTTCTGATTGAATTCTCCTCTCAAACCTAGCCTCAAATTTTTTTTTCCAATTCAATTTTATTTATAGCATCAAATCATAACAAGAGTTATCTCGAGACACTTTACAGATAGAGTAGGTCTAGACCACACTCTATAATTTACCAAGACCCAACAATTTCTTTAATTCTCCCAAGAGCAAGCATTTAGTGCGACAGTGGTGAGGAAAAACTTCCTTTTAGGCAGAAACCTGGGACAGACCCAGGCTCTTGGTAGGCGTGTCTGACGGTGCCGGTTGGGGGTGTGATGAACAGTGGCAATAATATTCACAATAAAGATAATGGAACTATGACTAGAAATAGTAGTCGTAGTAGTTTATGGCGTAGCAGGGCACTGCAGGGTGTAGCAGGACGTAGCAGGGTGTAGCAGGGCATAGCAGGACGTAGCAGGGCGTAGCAGGGCATAGCAGGGCACGGAGTTTGCCCAACACTGCCTAGATGTAAGCTGGGTCTGATCTGTTCGCAGCACGGTGCGCAAGTACTAGTGTCATGAAGCGGTTAAAAGCCATGGGTTTGGGCCGCCCGTGTGAATTGTGCAGCGCCATTACATACAAAGTCATGAAGCGGGTGCCAGTCAAGTTTGCCATACTTACGTACTATGTTAAACGCTGGCCCCTTTGGCTCTGATGTCAGCCTTCACAGCGGTTCAACCTCCACCAGTGTTTGTGATTGAAGTCATTTTTAGCGCAGGTCTTTGGCAGGAGGCAGAGAGGTGAATCTGTTTGAAGCTGCTGATTCTTAGCCACATTTTTTTAGCCATACAGCGCTAATCACATCAATGCAAGCCTTTCGTTACCGTGTGTACGTGTGTGAAAGGTGTGCATGTCTGTTTGTTGGTCCAATGTTTACTCATCTTCCCACATGAGCTAACTCTATATGTGACTACTATATATATGCTTCACTGACAATAGCACTGGTGACTGTGTGTGTACATGTGTGGCTTTGTATTTAATAATGTTTTATATATATATATATATATATATATATATATATATATATATATATGTGTGTGTGTGTGTGTGTATGTGTGGGAGGAGATTTGGCCCTCTTTGCTTTGTGATTGTGACTTTATTAAAAGGTGTTTGTTCAGTCGGGTGGCAGAGACACAGAGGCAGCTAAAATGGAAAGCACATAATCTGCACATTATACACATCATGTGTCAAAATATAGAAGAGTGATTTATGTGACAATCCCAATCCATGACATTTGGCTGCTTTATGGTATCAGAATGTAATGATAAGTATCATTTATTATAAGCACGGCATGAAATTACCATGAATTGGTAGCCAAATTCTGCTGAATGGAGGATTTGGTTGTTTATCTTTCAATTATTTCATCCCAGGGAACATTGTAAAAATATCCAATGAGACATTTAAGCTAATATTGCGCATAAAAACAAGTTTAAAAAAAAAAATGCTAGTGAGGAAGGGAATTTGTTAATAGTACAATTAGGTTTATTTCAAGTTTTCTTTATTCAGTAAAAGGTAACTTACTGTAGTTATATACAACTAAATGGGCAATTTATTGCTGTAGCTTCCTATACAGTGTTTTGCAGCTCTGACAGTAGTTTCAGAATCATTCATAGCATTGGTCTCTCGAGATTTTAATGTTAGCCACAGGTATGAGCAGCTAACAAAAGCAATGCACTTTTGATAAGTTTAGTGCAAAAGATTCAATGCTTCAACAAATTCTTATGAACGGGTTTGTATTATATCGTACGAAAACTGATGCTAAACAATTTGTATAATATCTTACAAAATGATGGCCGACCGGTCACTCTTAGGCCGACGTGACAGTTCAGTTTAGCCACCAAAAGGTGACTTTGAGATGTCTACCGGTCACCGTAAGGTCATTACAGTGCTTTTAACATGTCTATGCACCAAAACAACTAGTCAAGATTAAACATTTTTTTTGGTTTGGGTTAAAACACCAGCCCCCTTAAGTAAAACTTTGAACATGCCATTTCCTGGGTGAAAGTCTTCTGTTTTCCCCTGAAGTTCTTCCGGGACACGGACTTCACAACAGTTTTCAGTGGTCACCTCTGTTCAACCGTCACTGTCTTCAGAACCAGCTGTCCTGTCAACCTCTTCACCATTTGAATAATGTGAGGAAGTCAGGGGATTCAAAATAATCTTTGGGTTAACTACATGACAAGTATATCGGAAGTAAAGTGCATTGTTTGTTGTTTACTTATTGACTCACGCGGTTATTGTATTACCTCTGCCCACCGTAGCTCTATATGCCAATTGTGAACTTTTTAGGAATGGGGGACATAACTCAGGCGCAGACTGGAGAAGGTGGTAAAGAATCTTATTTATTTGAAGCAGTGAGTGTGGGCTGGCAGTGGGGGTAAGATGGCTGGGTCCGAAGATGGCTGGGCTGGCAGAAGGGGTGCTGGGTCCGAAGATGGCTGAGCTGGCAGAATAGCTGTTCCAGTGCGTGGCGTGGTTATTGGCAGCAGAGGATTCTGAAGGTGGGTTATTTCGAGGACAGAGATCTTCCAGTAAGTAACGTCAGGAAATGGAGCAGACAGGTAAATACAAAAACAAGAAACTAGACTAAATACAAATCTCGAACGCTGATGAATACGCATACTCAGCGGTAAGCAACAATCCGGCAGGGAGAGGAAAGACGGGCTAGTATTTGAAGGCAGTTGAATGAAGCAGGATGAGTAGCGGGTGCGCTGATTGGGATTGGTGCCAGGTGTGAGGAGAGTCTGCAGGGGGGGGCATGTCCACACACTGTGGAACATGCAGGCGGAAAAAGGAACACAGACAGACAGAAAACCAAAACACACCAAACACACGGCAGGCATAATAAAATGAAGAAACAAAACCCATCCACACACACACCAGACTGTTACCGTGTAGAAGTCACGGCAGGCGGGGGCGTGACAGAACTGGAAAGTTTGATTGATCATTAAACGGAGTTAGTGTGGACTGTGGAGTGATACATTTTGTCGCTGTCGGGTAAAAACCTTGTATGTCCAAAAGTGTTGCTTCTCAGAAAATGAAAAAATAAAGGCTTATTTGAAAACACGTTATTGAGCTATTCACCTCGCCTCGTCGCTGTTTAAATATTTGTAAAACCCACAGACTTAAAGGGTGACCAATAGAATTGATTTATAAAAAGAAATGAGTAAATATGGAGATACAAGGTTTCTGCCCGACAGAGACGATTTGTGATTGGCTGCCGTAGTCATGAAAAGGCATTAAAAAGATCATCTTCTGGCTGTAATCTGCTAACAACTCTTCCTAGTTAGACAGCTAACACATCACTGTTCTGAGGAGATGTTAAACTGGTTTGAAGTTAAAGACTAAATTAGGGATGCACCGAATCCAGATTTTTGGGGTTTGGCCGAATACCGAATCCACTGGTTAAGATTCTGCCGAATCCGAAACCGAATACCAAATCCTCGTCCCATCCTCAGTCCATGAACACAGTAAACACATTAATGAAGTAAACAGTGACTGTCCTTCCTTTGCCGTACCTGAAGTTGCTGCATTTTGGCTGCTGTCTGTAGATTCCTTCATGCACAACTCCTATTCTTTCGGATGTTTCATACGCAAATGTTGTAACAGCAGCGATGTTGTGTATAGTTTAGGGTCCTCGCCACCACGAGACAAATCGGCATTGCAAATTGAACATGTAGCTGGACTTGAATGGCCTTCCACCTACGAAAATACCTTCCCGTAGTCAAAAGCGGCGTCATTACGTCGACCAGCGTAGTGCGCGTAGTGCAAGCGTAGGGTTTGGTCGAAAAAAATTCTAAGGTTCGGCAATAACCGAACCCCGTCAAAAAAGCCCAATATTCGGCTGAATCCGAAGCCGAATCCTGGATTCGGTGCATCCCTAGACTAAATGGAAAGTTTAGTAGAAATGTTCAGCCATCATCTCCATATCTACTTTCACTATGTTGTTAAAAGTGGACTAAAATAGAAGCAACACACCAAAAATGGAATGAGTGATGTGTTTGTCAGTATAAACTGAAACAAATTCATTCCTTGCTTTCCCAGCTAGATGTTTTCTCCTAAAGTGCTATTTCAAAAGCATTCTCTTGCAGTGTCTTGAACTGATCACACATGTGAGTGAGATTATGCTCGCCCCCAACGTTTTGCCTCATTTCTTAAACCCTCTCTGTGTGGTTATGTCAGGGCCTCCTGCCATACACCTCTCATGCTGGACGCCCACAACTGATGGCATGTAATTGAGCCACTGTAATTTCTAGTGATTGACCCAGTGGGCTGGCTATTAGCAATTGTCAGCTGTAATGATAGATCCCTTTAGCATTACAGAGCCGTCCCCAGTGTCCGCACCCGCTTAACTTGTTATTTATAGATCATGTCAGGCCTGTAATAAACATAAAGCATAAAACTGCAGCTAATGTGCTGCTAATGAAATCTGGACATGACTTTATGAATTGAAATAATTCACAGGACTGTTTCAGTGACGCTGGGTACCTCTAACTCAGGAAAGGTTAGCACATTGTGTGTGTGTGTGTGTGTGTGTGTGTGTGTGTGTGTGTGTGTGTGTGTGTGTGTATGTGTGTTCTTGTTTAACTATATTCGTGGGGTCCAAAGACCGGGAGTCCAGTATACTTGTGGGGTCCGGACAGCTTTGTGGGGCCAAAATGCTGGACCCCACAAGTTTAAAGGGCTGTTTGAGGGTTAAGACTTGGTTTTAGGATTAGGGTTAGAATTAGGTTATGGTTAGGGTGAGGGTAAGGGTTACGGTTAGGCATTTAGTTGTGATGGTTAAGGTTAGGGTGAGGGGCTAGGGAATGCATTATGTCAATGACATGTCCCCACAAAGATAGTGCCACACACTATGTATATGTGTGTGTGTGTGTGTGTGTGTGTGGTTGTTGACATTGCTCAAGGATGCAAGTCCCCTCTTGGCAACTTTAAAAAATAAATAAATTAAAAGTATATTTGTAGTAATATTAAAGAAAAAGACCATTTTTTCATTCAACCTTTATTCATGCTCAAGAGATCATTGAGGGGCGACCCTCATTTAGATAGATAGATAGATAGATAGATAGATAGATATTTATCTAAATGTCATTTGTAATGTCATTGAGTCAAATTACAAAGACAAAACATAAAACAACACATAAAACACCATCATAAGAAAAATAAAAAAAAAAAAGAAATCTTTCTGAAACATTTAACCTTAAAAGTAAATGTTCTATTCTATTTTTGTCTATTTTTAATCACCAGAAACAGAAGTCCTTGATTGGAGGTCCCCTTTTGGTAATGTTGACATGTACGTGTGTGTGTGTGTGTGTGTATGTGTGCGTGTGCGTGTGTGTGTGTGTGTGTGTGTGTGTGTGTGTGTGTGTGTGTCTGTGTGTGTGTGTGTGTGTATGTAGAGAGAGAGCTGCCTTGCTCATTTGCAAGGTGTAAATGTACAGCAGCACAACTACAATGCAGTAAATGGGACTCGAATTTGCTGTGCTAAACTGTTACTCTCTCTTTGGATAAGTGGTTGAAATAACTACATTTAGTCTTTTTTTTCAACCAAAAGTATGACCTCCATACTTCAATAGTGAAATCACTTGTGTGAGGAGTGCATTTTAAGGGAGCCATCTTGGATCACCGTGGCTTTGGTTTTGCTCCAAAGAGCTTTTACTGTGATGAAACTTAGAACCTGACGCTATGTATTATTTTTTTTATTTTTAAATATAGTAGATACAGAGGTTCCCTGATCATCTTCAAAAACAAACTGTTCAAAAAACATCATTATATCCTTATATACTATTCTGAGCAGCTTGAATAACCTCGACTCAAACGTGAAATGGTGCTTTTCTTATTTTGGGAGAGTCGCTACACTACTGAAGGAATTCCATGTAGTTAACCCTTGTGTTGTCCTCGCATCGACCATGCAATTTTTTGTTTGTCTGAGACAAAATTTAAAATGAATCCTTTTTTTTCAATATTTTGGTCGTCTTTTTCGACACTTTTCTCGCTTTTCCCCCGATGTTTTTGTCACTTTTTCTGATCTCTCTGTCGATTTTATTTCTGCGCCTTTTGACGGTTTTGTGTTTCTTTTTTTGTGTTTGGTGTTTAAAGCCCCCAACATCGTCTTCCAGGCAGCGCTGCCTGGAAGACACTAGGATTAGGCAATGGTTAGGCTACGGGTTTGGGTTAGGTTTAGGGTTAGGTGCCTTGAAGTCGACAGTCACAGCGCTGCCTTGAAGTCAACATTGGGGGCTTAAAACACCATTGAGGGTTTTTTTTCCCCCACGTTTTTGAATCTTTTTTCGACATTTTTGTCACTTTCTTCAATGTTCTTTTATGATTTTTTTTCTCAAAAGCTATAAAATAGAATCAAACACCCAAATTCAATGTAAGTAGTCAACTGATCATTTATTTTAATTATAAAAAGTTGTAGGGAACCCTCTGTGTCACTTTTTTTTTGTTGAAAATTTGGTTGAAAGAAACCCAAATTTCTGATATAGAAACTTTTTGAAAATGGGTCAAATTTAACCCGAGGACAAAAGGAGGGTTAAATGTAATCCAAACAACAACAAAATAGTTGGTGTTATGGTGTGTTTCAGTGGATTATCCTGGTTGCATTTTGCCGTGCTATATAGGACTATATACGTACATTTTCATGTAATGCAGGTTTTAGATGCACATAAAAAGAAATAAAAAAAAATACCTGCAGTCACTGGCCGCAAGAATAAGCAGTCTCCTGTTTTTGAATGCACAGCGCGTAAAATCACACAGAACTCGCACAGCTTTATGTAAGCCTTCCGACACACCAGTAGTCGAAACCTCGGCGCTATTTTACATGCTCACGAGCTCAGGGAAATCAGTTGTAAAACTGCAGCTTTTGTACATGTTTCCTCATGATCCCAATAAATACATTTAGTGTCGTTGGGATTTTTCCATGAGTTTATGTACTGTAAGTAAATCTCGAATAATGACTTGAGTTGTGTCTATCCTACCGTCTACTTTATTTCCTTATGCCAATATTTGATGTTGTCTTTTTTAAACTTTATCTTTGCACTGCTATAGTTTTTATATTACTATGTCTACATTATTCTCTTATATTGTCCATAATTAATGCTGGTCTCTAGACTCCATCCTTGCACTATTGGACTTATGACACTCTCAGAGCACCTTACCATTCATACTGAATCACAGGGTCAGTCCCTGTCCTATCACTGCAAGCGCCTCATGCTTATACATCCCTTATTACATTCATGTGGATTTTTTTTATTTATTTATTATCTTTTCTTTTGTTGTTCATATTATTCATGTGGATTTGTCATTTTATCATCCTGTTTATGATGTATGTGTATGTTGTCTGATGTCTTTAAGCTATTGGGACCTTGAATTTCCCCTTGGGGATCAATAGAGTATCTATCTATCTCTATCTAAGTGGCCGGACTGTCACGGTTTGTCAGGAATGGCTTGGACCCAAATGCAGTTTAGAGGATTTATTTAAACAAAAATGAAGTACATACCAAGAAATCCAGAAAAAACAGGCAAAAACTAATTCCAGAACAGAAGAACAGGATCTCAAAAAACTGGAACTCAGAGACAAAGGGTCGACTCCAGACACAAACAAACTGACAGAACGCAGCAACAGAATAAACTGATCCAACACCAGACAAAGACAAGACAGAAACTAAATAAACCAGATAACGAGGACTAACAGGGGACAGGTGACATTAGGCTGGGTGAACAGGTGAAACAGGTGAAACACATTAGGGCAATCACAAGGGAGGGAAAACTAAAGACAGGAAGTAACCTAGAAAAGACAAGGGAGACAAGACGGACTTCAAAATAAAACAGGAAACCAAGCAAAACAGAGAAACAAGACTACACAATAAAACAGAACCAAATACCAAAACCCTGACAGTACCCCCCCCAAGGGACAGATCTCAGATGTCAAAAAAAAAAAAAAAAAAAACAGAACACAAAGGCAACCCAGGGAGGGCGGAGGGGGACCGGAGGAGGGACGAACGGAGGAACCAAAAAAGTCAAACGGGGCTAGAGAACAGAGAGTCACAGGGAACAGAGAGCATAGAGGGCACTCAGGGGAAACAGAGGGCCGTAGAGGCCCAGGGGAAAACTGGGGGGCCACTTGGGGAAGGGAACAGGAAGGCCCCAGGACAGGGACAGAGTCACTGGGGCACAGGGAAGGCAGAACCCTTCAGGCGGCGAAGGCTGAATCCTTCCGGAGGCCGTCCGCGAAGGCGATACCCCTCCGGAGGTCGGTGGCGAAGGCAGCATCCCTCAGGCGGACAAGCAGGACGGCCAAGGCTGAATCCCTCGGGAGACCTGGCAGGCCAGCGAAAGCTAAACCCCTCTGTGGGCCGGGCAGGCGAAGGGTCAGCTGGGCTGGAGACAGGCGACAGGTCAGCTGGGCTGGAGACTGGCGACGGGTCAGTCGGGCTGGAGTCAGATGGCCAGGCAACCGGGGCAGAGGTTGACTGGGGTGCCCACAGGACACGAGGGGCAGGAGTGGGCCTGATCACCGACAGGACACGAGGGGCAGGAGTTGGCCTGACCGCCGACAGGCAAAGTCTCATGGGGGCAGAACAAAGGCAAAGTCACTAGGGAGGTCTCTGGGACGCCGGAGACCGGCAAGGCCTCAGGGACAGTCTCTGGGGCGCCGGTGACTGGCGAAGTCAATGGCTTACCCATAGACGAACCCTCTGGGAGAGCGGTCGACGTAGACTCTGGGAGGTCTGTCGACGTAGACTCTGGGAGAGTGGTCATCGAAGACTCGGGACGACTGGATGACTCTAGCAGAGCGGTCATCGAAGACTCTGGACGACTGGATGACTCTAGCAGAGCGGTCATCGGAGACTCTGGACGACTGGAAGACTAGCAGAGCGGTCATCGGAGACTCTGGACGACTGGAAGACTCTAGCAGAGCGGTCATCGGAGACTCTGGACGACTGGAAGACTCTAGCAGAGCGGTCATCGGAGACTCTGGACGACTGGAAGACTCTAGCAGAGCTGTCATCGGAGACTCAGGACGACTGGAAGACTCTTGAAGAGCTGTCATCTGAGACTCTTGACGGCTGCACGTCAGCGGAGATTCTAGAAGACTGCACGTCAGCGGCGGTTCTGGAAGGCTGCACGTCAGCGGCGGTTCTGGAAGGCTGCACGTCAGCGGCGGTTCTGGAAGGCTGCACGTCAGCGGCGGTTCTGGAAGGCTGCACAACAGAAGGTTCTGGAAGGCTGCACGTCAGCAGAGGTTCTGGAAGGCTGCACATCAGCGGAGGTTCTGGAAAACTGCACGTCAGCTGGTACTCTGGAAAGCTGCACGTCCGCTCAGGAACAATGGTGAACTTGGAAACACTGGTAGCCTCAGGAACAGTAACTCTGGTCCGCACGGACTCAGGACTGCTGGACAGCACGAGCTCAGGTCCGCTGCACAGTACCGGCTCAGGTCCGCTGCACAGCACACGCTCAGGTCCACTGCACAGTACCGGCTCAGGTCCGCTGCACAGCACGGGCTCGGAACCGCTGGTCAGCTCAGGCTCAGGAACACTGGTCAGCTCAGGAACACAGGTCAGCTTAAGCTCAGATACACTGGTCAGCTCAGGCTCAGAAACACAGGTCAGCTCAAGTCCGACAAGAGGTTGATGCAGGGCATGGCGCTGGGAGCCATGTTTTCCCCTCCTCCGTCTTCGGCCTCCACGACTCCCAGAAAACACAGCCAGGCGGGTCCCCTCAAAGAACTGCTTGCTGTTGGGGGTGCCCGCCAGACAGGCAGCAGTAGAGCAAACAGAAAAAAGTTCCGAGGAGGCAGGCTGGGTCAGGAACAGAGAGCCAGTAGCTAGGAAGCTAGTAGGCCGTGAAACAGGCAGGCTGGTTGTCTGCTGCACATGAGGCTCGGAAAGGCAGTCAGGCTTGAAGACAGAGAGGCGAGTTGGCTGCTGAAACTCTGGAAGACTGACAGGCTTGGAGACTGAAAAGCTAAACTCTCTCTCAGTAGCCTGCCAGCGAGCCTCCATGATGTGCCTAGCAAGGGCAGGATCCTCCTCATACAGGCCACGAAAAAATTCAATCATGAATTCACCATCAGAATCCAACGGGTGAATGAGAGGCTCAAAAACTGCTGGGTCCATTACTGGTCGGATCATTCTGTCACGGTTTGTCAGGAATGGCTTGGACCCAAATGCAGTTTAGAGGATTTATTTAAACAAAAATGAAGTACATACCAAGAAATCCAGAAAAAACAGGCAAAAACTAATTCCAGAACAGAAGAACAGGATCTCAAAAAACTGGAACTCAGAGACAAAGGGTCGACTCCAGACACAAACAAACTGACAGAACACAGCAACAGAATAAACTGATCCAACACCAGACAAAGACAAGACAGAAACTAAATAAACTAGATAACGAGGACTAACAGGGGACAGGTGACATTAGGCTGGGCAAACAGGTGAAACACATTAGGGCAATCACAAGGGAGGGAAAACTAAAGACAGGAAGTAACCTAGAAAAGACAAGGGAGACAAGACGGACTTCAAAATAAAACAGGAAACCAAGCAAAACAGAGAAACAAGACTACACAATAAAACAGAACCAAATACCAAAACCCTGACACGGACTGCTTTTCTCATAGTATTTTTTTGCATTGTTGTGCGCATGTAAATGTCCCCTAATATGAACCACTTAAAACAACCTCTTTTTAATTTTTTAGATGAAATATAGTTGACAGACTAGCGCTTAAAAACTTGTCTGAAGATGAGCCCCAACAGTTTTCTAAAATAACTTTGTGCATACATACTGACAAATGTACAAATGAAATGCAAATCCAGCATAGTGTTTTCTTTGAGGCGCTGTATAAAATAAATGAGATGATTTTCAAATTCCGAATGACAATATTCCAGATAATAATATACTGCTAATGTACTGCTGTACTGTATATCAATCTGGTGAATATGATGTATTTTACACTCGGCTCATTAAACCAGTGATCTGTCGTTGGCTTTTAAAGGAGGAGAGAGGACGAGAGGAGTTGATGTTGATGTTGGAAGTAAGTTTGTTACTGGAGGTCGCCCCAACTCTTCCTGCTATATGTTAAGAAATATAGGAATATTTTTTTTTACCATTTTAAAGAATTTCTTGAGAACTAATGATGAGACAAGAAATCTTGCTCAAAATGGCAGCAATACCAAGACATATTTATAGATGATATTATATTAGATAGACTTTATTAATCCCAAATTGGTAAATGTCAGTGCTGCAGCAGCAAAATATCACACAGCACACAAACAGAATATACAATAAACAATAAATAGGATAGAATACAAGATCAAATATTCAAAAACATAAAGCTAAAAAAATACAAAAGAAAATAGTGTACAAATGTGTATATAATTTGGGAATAAAAATGTACAACTACTTAACCCTCCTGTTGTCCTCAGGTCAAATTTGACCCATTTTCAAAAAGTTTCTATATCAGAAATTTGGATTTCTTTCAACCAAATTGTAAAAAAAAAATAAATAACAACAACGTGGATGGTTCCATACAACTAGTAAAGTAAATTATCCGTTGACTACTTTTATTGAATATGAGTGTTGTATTAAATTTTATGACATTTGAAAAAAAAGTTTTTTGGGATAAAAGTGAGAAAAAAAAAACGCTGAAAAAAATGCCAAAAACATCGGGGGGGGGAAAGCGACAAAAGAGTCGAAAAGAGACGACCAAAACGTTGACCAAAAAGTTTACATTTAAAATTTTGACCCAGAAAAACAAAATGTTTCTGGTTGGTCGACGGGAAGACAACACAAGGGTTAAACAGTATTTATAAAGATGTAAGTAAAACCTATGTCTGTGCAAGTTGCACTTGTTTTTCTGCAAACTGCAGTATTGTGATGTTTATGAGTCTCATCTAACGCTGTGATGAAGGGTTAAAAAGTTGTATTGCCACGTTTGATTGTTATGCTTTGTTGCTTTGGTCAAGTGAGCCATTCACTGACTAAATTAAATATATATTTTGAATTTCCTTCATCACATTTAGCCTATATCACATTAAGCCTTGTGTCGTCTTCTCGTCAACCATGAACTTGTTGTGCTTCCAGGTCAAAATTGAAAAAGAACTTTTTCCGATGTTTTTTGTCGTTTTTTCTGATGTATTTGTCAATTTGTCCATGCTTTTGGCGCTTTTTAAAAAAAAACCTGAGCTGGCTTAATAATATGTTTTACACTTACTCTTGGAAGTCTTAGTCAACAAACGTCATTTATATGAAATTATACATACGTTTTTAGTTAAAAAAGCAGAAATCATGAATTATTTTGACTAATAGTTAAGTGTTGAGTGGATCACAGATGGGTATATGTCAAAGTTTAGTCCAGATACTGTTTTGAAACCATTTAAACATTTTTTTTCAAATGCTTTTTGAATAAAACACCCACAAATTCAATGACAGTAATTATTAATTTTACCTGAAAAACGTTGTATGGAACCATCCATGTTATTTTTGGGCAATTTGGTTGAAAGAAAACCATATTTCTGATATAAACCACTTTTCACAAAGACGGGTCACATCTGACCCGAGGACAACACAAGGGTTAAATGCTACAGATAAAGTCAGAGCAACGCTTTCTAATCATTTGGAAGTGAAGAGAAAAAAAAGAAAAATTGTCAGCCGAGCAGTTCATCTTCCAGGGAGCTTTTGCTCGAGGTAAGCGTGCCGTCTAGTGCAGTGTATTTGTGTGTTTGGATGTTGTTCAGATCAGTGTATTTTCCAGTGTGCGGCGTCAAAGCTGCTTGTCGGTCCACGCTGTCTTGTATTTACTCTACATGGCTGTCTACGCACACATGCACACAATCCTGTTTGTATGTGTGTGTGTGTGTGTGTGTGTGTGTGTGTGTGAGTGTGTGTGTAAATCTCCTGCTGCCCCCCCCCCATCTTATTGCTTTCTTGAAATCCTGTTGATTCGCCCAGTCCCTGAGGCTAGAGACCCATACACAGCAGATGTTCCGCTGAAAAGGCCATGAATGTTTAATCATTTGTGTTATTGATGCCGCCTTTTTGTTTGTTAGCAAGTGTGAGCGACTGTTAGGTTTCTTATATGTCTATTTTTGCGTGTTACGCATTCATCATTTGCATGTGTGTGTTTGTGTGGCAAAGAGAGATATCTCGGAAAGTTTACGAACATCCGTGTTTTTCATTTTCTGTTTCTAAAAAAAAAATCTCACATGCCTCGCAATGAATGAATTATGAAATCTATTCAAAATGTTATTCAGGATCATTATTGAGGGTGCTGCTGTGTCAAATATCACATCAATGCACTCACAAAAAACAAGACAATCTATTTTTTTTTTTTTTGGTCAAACAGAAAGTTAAACCCTACTTTCGCCCGATCATGGATGAACAAACTGGGCTCCGTCTCTAAACTGTGATTTGTTGGACTTAAAGCTGCTGTTTTAGTATTTGAGCTGACAGCCAGATTTGATCATAATTAGACAGCATGCCGTGGGCTTTGATTGGCACGGTAATTGGATTGTCATTGGGGCTGAAAAGCTATTATCTTAGGATCATGCCCCATGAAATTTGTTGGAAAAACTTCTGTGGCCGTCATTAAGTCGGCCATCTTGGGGGCCTTCGCAAATTAGCTTTTTTTTTTTTCTTGCAGCCAGGAAGAGAGTGAGAAGAAAGGAGGAGGAAAAAAAAGAAAAGAAAAGCAGTACCTGTGCACCGCTGGGACCCTTGGATCCTTCGTATCGCAGCGAGGACAATCTGGGCTCTATTGATTAATGATATTAGCGTAGCAGGTAGCGCTAAGTCGAAAAGCGGCACGCTGGGTTATTGCCCATCGCTCTCACCCACTCGCCAGTAACGGGTGGGGGTAGGCGGGGTGAGGAGGGGGGTGGGATGCAGAGGGTGAAGGAATGGGATAATGAGAGAGAGGTAAGACTGGAAGGAGAGCAAGGGAGGGGAGCGATAGGAGGAAAAGGGGAAACTGCAGGGTGGCTTTTCATTTGCAATTGTTTATGTAAAGTATCAGGTGCGATACCCATTTCAGAGGAATAAGTAGCAATATGAGGTAATGGAAATGAGAATGGAGATGTGAGAAGGGAAATAGGTGGCATTTCTCAAAGCCATTTGGCAATTAAGTCAACTTACACACCTCTGAAACCTTGTAAAAAAACACCAGCAAAGATATCTGACTCCCAGTTTCTCACATTCTCGGTTTCTTTGCACCTCAGGGGCCATGAGTCACGATCAGACTTTTAGGCCTTAGTGTCTACAGCAAAGTGAATCACTGGATAAAAATGGACCGGATAATATATTTCAGAATATTTATTACCTGCTTTTCCAGACTTTGGAGACAGTGTTAGCACACTAAAACACATTCAAACCATTCCAAGTTTGTCACTACACCCAAGCCTTTTTCATACCATTTCATGTAATACTGACATTCTTAAATCATCGTACTGGATAAAAATACTCATTTTCCACTTCTCTCAAATCTCTGAGCTCACACATTCTGTTATTCTCCTGAATATTTTCAAATCTGCCAACCTCAACAGCCAAAGGGAGAAAACCAATTCTCAGCTGTGCAACTAAAGATTCCAGATATGTGAGATGTACCCAAAAATGCAGGGCCATACTTCTGCGTAATGTGCAAATACGTATGTTGCTAATTTTGGTTTTGACAAAATTGTTTGTTGTGTTTCTTCAAGCTTGAATACACTCAAATGCTTTCTGCAGGCTTTATTTAAACAGCTACTTTGAAATCACTCCTCCCTACTCACAAACTCAGCAAAAAACACTAAAGACTAAAATAACTCTGATTCATGTCTCCAAGTTAAGGGTTAACGTTAGTTTGGGAGAAGTAACTTTAGGACTTAACTTTGGGACACCTTTGTGTTTGTGTGCGTGCCAACCCGTTCTCACTCACCCAACTCGTCAAATACTGACGGCAAAGTCACCCTTTAGCGTCTGTATGGGACGCACCGGGCAGAGCAGCAGTAGCGAGTAGTATGAAAGACTGAAAATCCACGTAAGTGGATGGGTAAAACAACACAGGACTTTCACCCAGGAGACTGGGGTCCAGTTCCGGGGTCAGCCCTATGTTCCCACAACCCGATGGTCCCACAGCCCTATGTTCCGTCATTTCTAAGATTTTTTTTTTTTCACTGAAAATTAGGCCCTATGTTCCCACAGTCCTATATTCCCACATTTCTAGTACATTCTTAAAATTAGGTCTTGTGTTCCTACATTTCCCTTCAAGGGGTTAGGGAGGGTTAGGGGTTAGGCGAACAAAGGGCCTAATTTTGGAAAATAAATCTTAGAAATGTGGGAACATAGGGCTGTGGGAACATAGGGCCTAATTTTCAGTGAAAAAAAAAATTCTTAGAAATGTGGGAACATAGGCCTGTGGGAACATAGACACACTCCCTGTGTCCCATTCATGTCCAGCGTGTCACTGAAACATACATTTTGTAACCCCACCCACAATATTTTCCTAAACCTAACTGTCCTGTTCTTGTGCCACATGTCAGTTAAACATACAGTACGTCCCGACCCAGAGCGTCAAAAAGTGACGCCAAGAGTCCCGACCAAGCGAGTCTAAAAATGACGCCAAAGGGCTAGCCGCTAATGGAGACTTTTTGCATCAGTAATAACAGCAAAGGCACCTGACCCAAGCGTCGCTTTTTGGCGCGCTGGGAGTGAGAATGTGTTGTGTGTGCATATGCATGTGCACTGTCTCCGTGCCTCAGGCAAATGGCTCCTAATTTGACATTCCCACCCATCAAGGCCAATTCCTGTGCTGTAAATCCTCCGGGGGGCCAGGAGGTGACAACATGGCAGCACTACACACTGTTCCCACACAGAAAAATGATGACAGTAATATACTTGAATAAAACACTGTGTCATGCATTAGGGGGCATTATGTTATGCTGTTTCTTACATAAAACTTAGGGGGAGTGTGTGTGTGTGTGTGTGTGTGTGTGTTGTGCTTTGCAAATATATTAATTCTGGTTTATGATAAAGGCTTTCTGTACTAAACAGAATGTTTTGCATATGTTGATGCACAATTTATGCAAGATAATGAATGCAGCTGTACATAATATCTCATAGGTGTAATACAGCAGGGAAATGTTTTGTCCTGCTGATTGCAGCTCTCTCTGTGTCCCCCCCTTGTCTTCCATTGTGTCTGTGGGTGAAAGTTTCCATGCAGGCACTGTTGATCATGGCCTATCAAGTGTCATCTGATTTGCATTCAGTGGACGCGTCATTATTCACAACATTTGATGTCCACGAAAACACATTAGACCTCTCTGTTTCCGTGCCGAGTGGCGTTGGCCGCGACCGCACAGGCATCATTTGTGAGCCCAAATAGTCCAAATGTAAATTGATATGTAAGAAAATGCCCCATTAACTTTTTCATTAATGGTTATAATGCATTCTGAGTGTCATCCGCGGGGCGGTGCGCTTCCCTGAGCACGGCCACGCACACACGTGTGCCACACACACACAAACAACACAGAGGCACACAAACACGCTCAAACACATGCATGCAAATAAACAAACGCACACTGATAAACCGTACACACACTGAATGGGAATAATAAATACACACACACACACACACACACCTATATTATCAAACTTCACTTACATTACAACTGATGATTGATGATTTATGATGATTATATAGCAGTGCCAAAGGGGTAGCTTCTGCTTCTTCCTTTTCCTTTTCGGACTTGTTAAATTAATATTTTGTTTTTGTTTTTTTAGTTTTCATTGTATTATTTTTTTACGTGTTCAAAATAAAGCATTCATTCATGTATTCATTCATTAATCCATTCAACTGTAGATATTGAGAATAATTTCATTTTATCTTTGTTCTCTTTTATGCCATTTTACTTTGTTGGACCATTATTAAACCTTCACTAGTCTATATCCGCAACGTTCCACTTCCAGGATTGCTCTGTTGCCTACGGAAATTCCGCCAGACTTCACTCATTTAGGCCGGATATCCGTTACCTTGGGCTTTCTTTGTGTTGGCGTTTTACGAGGTGGATTTACGAGGAATATGGGTAACTGCTCCTCAGATCTCTGCAGGGTAAATCCAGACAGATAGCTAGACTATCTGTCCAATCTGAGTTTTCTGTTACAAGACTGTTATATCTTCTAAGGAAGAACCGAATGTCCACGACATCCAAATACTTTTGCAAGTTTAATACAAACGGGCAGGCATGACATCTTACAAGTTACTTAGTTACTTTCACGTCCCTCGCTAGCAACAACTTCTTCGGTCTCTCTTAACTAGAGTCAACATCTGGTCAGATGAACATACTCTGATTCAGAACTCAATGTAATAGCGCCTCCTTCTGGAACATCCGTTATTAGCAGCTAACTTCAGAAACAAATAAGGAAATTAACTATTATTCTTCATAGCTAAGTAACTGATATAGCTTACAGATAAGCATTCTTGTAACTTAATATTACTCTTAAGATATTACAATTAGGATACCACATCTCCCCCCAATTTAAGTTAACAGCTTATTACCTATAGAAGTTAACACCTGTAAGCTATAATGCACAATACATAACTTAAATGACATCAAATATTTGGAACATAAAACTATATATATATATATATATATATATATATATATATATATATATTTTTTTTTTTATATGTATGTATATGTTAAACTAGGAAGGTTCGTCCTTCCAGTGAGATCAAAGCGTATTGTTGCTCTATTCCTGAAACAGATCTCACTCTATTTAACAAAGTCTTTGAGATGCCCAGGCGAGCGTCTCTCCCGCTCGGAGCGTCGCACCGCTGGTGCAACGGGCAAGTCCAGTTGGACCCGAGTATTAGGAGCAAGCTGAAGATCTGGTGGCTCACTAAGAGGAGGTTCTCCTATGTCGTCCAAACTTGTAGGCAAGGGGCCCACAAAACCTCCAACCGTGTCCAACAAGGTCTCCTCTTCACTCTCAGACTCAGAACTGGGAACAGCGTCAGCCAGTCTAGCTCTCACTTGGTCCACGTGCCTCTTCATGGTTTGACCATATCCAACGATCACTGTATACGACACTGGGCCTGATGAGCTCTGGATGACAGCAGGGATCCACTTAGGACCATAAGAATAGTTCCTGACAAACACATTATCCCCGGGTGAGAAACTCCTCACTTTTCTGTTTGTGTAATGAGTCTGTTTCTGTTTCAGTTGCTTTTGCTGCACTTTTGATTTCACATCTGGCATGAGCAGGTCAAAAGCTGATCTGAGCCTCCGTGACATCATCAACTCTGCAGGTGACAAGCCTGTTGTTGCATGAGGTGTGATGCGATAACTGAACAGAAACCTTGACAACCTGGTTTGCAACGTATCATCCTTCATCTTCTTCATTCCCCCCTTGAAGGTCTGAACAGCCCTCTCCACCAAACCACTGGAGGACGGGTGAAATGGCGCTGACCTCACATGACGGATGCCATTCTGCTCCATGAATGACTCAAACTCTGAGCTTGTGAAACAGGCTCCATTGTCCGATACCAACATCCTTGGTATAGACCAAACACACTGAAACTCTGCCGCAGTTTCTCTATAGTAGCCTGGAATGTGGATGACTTCATCGGGTGGATGTCCATCCACTTTGAGTGAGCATCCACTATAAGCATAAGAACATTTGTCCTAGGAAAGGCCCTGCATAGTCCACATGAATTCTTGACCATGGTGACTCTGGCCATGGGTGCAATGGTGCAGTGGGAGGTGCCTTTTGGTGTTTTTGACACTCTTCACAATACTGCACTTCCCTTTCCACATCCTGATCCATACCTGGCCAGCATACATAAGATCTAGCCAGACCTTTCATTCTTGACATGCCGGAGTGTGACTGGTGCAGTATCTTGTCTCTGCCCTTGGTAGGTATGATTACTCTGGCTCCCCAGAGCACACAACCATCCTTTACACTTAATTCCATTCTTCTTTGGTGATATGGCTTGAAGTGAGCATCTGTCTTTTTAGGCCAACCTTTCAGGACATATTCATGAATTTGGGACAACATCACATCCTTAGCTGTTGAGTGCTTTATCTGGGTCGTGTCCACTAGCTTATCATCTAGCAGATCTATCATCAAGACTTGCTCTTTTGCCTCATTATCTTGCACTGTTTCTGACAGGCAGTCTGCTCAACGCGTCTGCATTGCTGTTGTTTTTTCCTGGTTTGTACACAATTTTGTACTCGTAGGCACTGAGGTGCACAGCCCATCTTTGCACTCTCGGGGAACCCATTTGTGGAATGGGCTTTTTTTCATTAAAGAGAGAGATCAACGGCTTATGATCCATGTAGATAATGAAGGCTCTTCCATACAGATATTTGTGAAACTTCTGAATACCAAACATAATTGCCAAGCCTTCTTTGTCCAGCTGCGAGTATTTCTTTTCAGCAGGTGACAATGTGCGTGACATGAAACCCAGGGGTCTCTCACTTCCATCATCCATCAGGTGTGATAAAACAGCGCCCACGCTGTACGGTGAAGCATCACATGACAGTATTAATTCACGGTCGGCTGAGTAATGAACTAACACCTCTGCTGAGTTCAGCAGGGCCTTGGATTTCTTGAAAGCTTCTTCCTGCTTCTTTTGCCATGCACAGCTCACATCTTGTCGTAACAGTTCATGCAGTGGAGCTAACAGGGTTGACAGGTTGGGAAGGAATTTATTGTAGTAATTTAGCAAACCTAAGTATGACTTAAGTTCAGTCACATTTGTGGGAGTGGGAGCCTCATTGATGGCTTTCACTTTCTTCTCCACAGGGTGAAGCCCCTGTGCGTCCACTCTGTGTCCCAGATACTCCACTTCCTCTTGCAGGAAAGTGCATTTATTTCTCCTTAAGCGTAACCCAGCCTCCTCCAACCTCGTTAACACTGCTGTGAGGTTCTCCAGGTGATCTGCTTCATCAACTCCAGTTACCAGGATGTCATCCAGGTACACCACCACCAGTGGAATCCCCCGCAATAAACCCTCTATGGTCCTCTGCAATATGGCTGGTGCTGATGCAACCCCAAAAGGCAGTCTGTTGTAGGTCAACAACCCTCGGTGTGTGTTTACTGTCAAATATTTTTTTGACTCATCATCCATGAGTATCTGCTGGTATGCGTGACTCACATCCAACTTGGAGAACTGTTTTCCTCCTGACAGTGCTGCAAACAGGTCCTCTACTCTGGGTATAGGATATTGTTCCAATGAGGAAACTGTATTCACAGTGAGCTTGTAGTCGCCACATAATCTTACAGTTCCAACAGGTTTCAGGATCGGAACAACAGGTGCTGCCCATTCTGCATATTTCACAGGTGTGATTATGCCTTCTGTCTATTTCTTCATCCACTTTCGCCCGCATGGCGTAAGGTACAGACCTGGGACGGAAGAATCTCAGGACAGCGTTAGCTTTTACATGGATGGTGGCTTTCGCTCCTTTCAGGGTGCCCATCTCCTCTTTGAACACATTCTCGTGTTTGCTCAGCACGTGCTGTAGTGTTTTCTTTTCTGTCGTCATGTGTTGCAACTATTGCGCTTTGTGTTTGAGTTTGATTTCCCTCCATCTGAGATGTATCTCTTCCAGCCAGCCCCGCCCTAGTAAGCTGGGGCCATTCCCTTTAACCACAATGAGGGGCAGTTTTCGTTTTTGCTGCTTGTATTTAACCCTCACGAGGGCTGCACCTAACACATTAACATGATCGCCTGTGTAAGTCTCCAACTGGATGTTAATTGGCCTCAAACAAGGGATTTTTGTATCCTTCCACACCTTTTGGAATGCATGTTCATTCATAACTGTGAGACTACAGCCAGTGTCTATTTCAAAGTTAACACCTTCCCCATTCAGTTTCATCTCCACCATGTAGGGGTCTACTTTTCTCAGGTGTACTTCACTCATGCGTCCCAATCTTAACTTTATGCAATTAAGGGTGAACGTGTCATCTTCTGAGCTATCACTTTTGCTTCCACCCTGCTTTTCTTGCACTTTGTGAGAACGGTATCAACTCTTTCCTTTCTTTGAATCTGCAGGTCTCTTCTTACACTGATTCTGTGCATTTTTGCTACGGCAAGCTCTAGCAATGTGCCCTATTTTTCCACAAGCATGACATTTCTCTTCTTTGTACTTACAGTCTGTTGCAACATGCTTAGTTCCTTTGCAACGGTAACACTCTCTTGTTGCTCCTCTGAATGTACCCGCGTCCTGTGGGCCTTTGTTGACCTTGAAGTGCTTCACTGTTGCAACTGGGTTTTGCCGATCCTGTGCATTCTTGTTTGCGGTCTCCGCTGTAATGTGTCACCGAATTTGCAATTCTGCGCTAGCCGACGTAGCTCTGCCACATACTCCATTACTGATTCATTATGCTTGCGATTACGGGAATCAAACTTGTATCTCTGCACGATTTCACTCGGCTTAGGATCGAAGTGATCTTTCAACAGGCTTACCAGTTCTTACGTTTTATCCTTTGGCTTTTCTGGTCTGAGGAGGTTTCGCATCAAGCTGTATGTCGATGCTCCAGTGACGCTTATGAGTATGGCTCTCTGCCGATCTCCATCGTCAATCTGATTGGCCTCATCAAACTGCGCCAGTATTTCACAATCCTCTTAATTAATTAATAATTAATTAGTTCATTTACGCTCTCCCCTTTCCAGCCGAAGTAAAGTCCGCGCCAACCTGCAGCTCCAACGTCCAGTATGCCACTCAATCCACCTGCATCCAGGCCAAAAAATGTATCCTCGTCGCCAAAAAGATGTTATATCTTCTAAGGAAGAACCACGACATCCAAATACTTTTGCAAGTTTAATACAAACGGGCAGGCATGACATCTTACAAGTTACTTAGTTACTTTCACATGTCCCTCGCTAGCTTCTTTGGTAGACTAGAGTCAACATCCGGTCAGCTGAACATACTCTGATTCAGAACTCAATGTAATAGCGCCTCCTTCTGGAACATACGTTATTAGCAGCTAACTTCAGAAACAGTATAAGGAAATGAACTATTATTCTTCATAGCTAAGTAACTGATAGAGCTTACAGATAAGCATTCTTGTAACTTAATATTACTCTTAAGATATTACAGTTAGGCTACTACAAAGACTAAAACAACCTTTGAACGTACACATGTTCCACCAAAACAAGTTCCTTCCTGAGACTATTCTACAGTGGCACCGTGGCTATGTCGGGCGCTTAGCATCGCCCAAGACGATTGTGATTGGTTTAAAGGTGCAGACTTATAAAACTAACTTTCTGACATGAAGCAGGTAAAGAAAGCTTCAAGAAAATCCAGCTCCTCTGGCACCATCTACAGCCTGTAGTGCGATTTGCAAAAATCCACCGCTCCCTGTTCAGATGCACCAATCAGGGCCAGGGGGGTGTCTAACTGCGTGTCAATCACTGCTCATGCACACGCATTCATTCTCCCTTGTGGGGGGAGGGGCTTAGGAGACCGTTTTGGGCTTTAGCGGAAAGGGGGGAGGGACTGAGAAGATGTTGATGTTCATGTTTTTTGGCTAAGTCCCGGATCTTCGCAATCCTACCTACAGCACCTTTAAAGAAATGCCAATAAACCAGAGCAGCGCTGTGGAGGTAGGTATGGCAATGTGAGACTAAACCTTCACTAATTCCTACTGCCAGATGTGTTTGCAGCTGTGTGAATAAACATCAGGGGGATCATGTTGGCTTTATTTTTCACCACTGCCCATTGCAAGAATATTCTTCACTCCTTTTAGCTCTGTTTTGGTCTCCACCTCTTTCTAAGAACAATCTCTGGCTCTTTAGCTGCTAAATGCTCCACTGTGTTCACCAGCAAGCTGCTAAGTATGTCTGTCTGCTGTTTGTGCTGGGTATGTAGTGTACAGTGGGTTTATCAGAACCTTTTCACTCCTGGAAACAAGGTTTATTGGACAGGAAAACCAGAACAATGAGCTAAAAAAGGCTGAGGGTGTTTTCACACCTATAGTTTGTTTGTTTCGGTTTGAATAAGTTGTTGAGTTTGTAAACTTGGAGGGTTTTACCCTTGGTTCGGTTTATTTTGACACGGAGAAAAATCCAAGCATACCAAAATGCATCACTACCAGCGCTTATTGGTCTGATGTGTCTTCAGCGGGAGCAATGAAGTAAATACAGAAAGAAGGTCCTGTGTTCTGGGCTAGTGCATATTTCTCGCATCTCCATGGTCAAACAAGCTCATTCCATTTAAATCATTTTTCAGACGTTTCGCAAGCGATGTCACCACCGAGACTTCGCTCTGCTCTGCCGGCGTCTGTCTCCAACTTCAGCATTTTGAACATGGAAATGCAAGCGACAGACGGTCTATTTCTGTGAAAGAAACAATGCAAGCTGCTACAGTTTGCATGCTCTGCCGGGGAGCGTGCCTATGTTCCCACAGCACTATGTTCCCACAGCCCTATGATCCCACATTTCTAAGATTTATTTTCAAAATTAGGCCCTATGTTCCCACAGTTCCCACATTTCTAAGATTTTTTTCCATAATTAGGCCCTATGTTCCAACCCGGTCAATCAATAGATTAAATAACGTGACCATTTCACGAACTGCCATGAAACTGGGCTGTATGTTCCCACATTTCCTTTTTCATAAATTTGTATCAGATTGTATCCCCCTTTCTCCCAATTTGGTAGCCAATTACACCTAGCCTATTATCCAGTAGCAATGGACTACAGATGGAATGTAACCCTAACCCTAACCTTAACCCTAACATAGGGCCTAATTTTAAGAAAAATCTTAGAAATGTGGGAACATAGGGCTGTGGGACCATTGGGCAGTGGGAACATAGGGCTGACCCCCTGTGCCGCATCGCAGATTGCAAAGCACACCTGACCACAGGAGCTGTTTAACTCAGATGGCCAGATATCCTGGCTATGGCCCTTATGAAATACTACATTTTTTAAATGCCTTGATCCCCAAAGATGACGATAAAGTTAAAGATAAGAAAATCTGTGACTTTACAATATATCGTCAAGTTTTTCCACTTTATCTCTTTTTCAACTACCTCCTACCTGTGTTACCCTTTTTATATATGTGTCTTTGCACACACATGCTAACAGTGTGTACACACAAACACACCAAGCAGCAGTCACTGCACCAGTTACTAAGCCTATTGTTTGGCGAGCACATCAAGCACTCATCCCTGAGTGTTTGCAGGCGGCTGAAGGGAAAGAATTAAAGGTGAGTATGTGTGTGTGAAACATTCACACACGCACACATACATACACACACACATGTACGCAGGTCGCTAGGCTGCAAAACCATGGCAACATTTATGGGATCAAGCAACTGTGAGAGTTTGGTTTATGAAACCGTTGAAGCATGGAGACTGCATATAACTTAGCACAATGTCTAAGTTGGCCACGCAGCAGAGAAACTCAGATCCATGGGTGCTTCATGGGTTAGACAACGTTATTAACCAGTCAGTTATGGTATGCATAGGAAAAATTGGATGATAAAAAAACAACAACAAAACAAAAATATTTAACTTGTTTTGTGCATCTTTGAGTGGCCTCCACCCTATTAACTTTTGTAGACACAATTATTTTCTCCTGCTTTGTTCCCAATAAAGGGACAGTTCACCCCAAATCAAAAATAGCCTATGTATTTTTAACCTGCAGTGCTATTTATCAATCTTGATTGTTTTGCTGTAAGTTGGCCAGTGTTGGCGATATCGGCCATAGAGATGTCTGCCTTCTCTCCAATACAATGGAACTGAATGGCACTCGGCTTGTGGTGCTTAAAAAAATAAATAAAAATAAAAATGCATTTGAAAAACTCAATGCAGATGGAAGCACACCGATAATGCTAGCTCACTGAGCTAGCTAACGCTACAGCTCAGCTGTCACGAGCCTCTCGTCCATGTATAAAGTACTTGATAGCAATACTTGAATAAAAGTACAAGTATCTTACTAGAAAAGGACTTTGGTAGAAGTTAAAGTCTCCTATTAGAATATTACTGGAGTAAAAGTCTTAAAGTATCTGATATTTACTGTACTTAAGTATCAAAAGTAATTTTCTGATAATAAATATCTAGCAGTTTTTCCACTGCTAGTACCAGCTCTACTCGGCTCGGCTTGGCTTGACTCAGCCGCGGTGCCCCGTCCTCCATTTTCCATTGCAGATTTAGTACCGCCTCATGCATGAGGCGAGCGTGGCTGGTCGTCATAGCGCCGCCGCAGGAAACTGCTGTGAGCTAACGCGACACACACACAGAACGTCGAAGGTGTGTTGTTGTTGCCACAGCCAGAAGACAAATTTAGTTTCAAAAGAAGCTGGAGGCAGCAAAAAAAAAACAACAGCTGGCTAAACTATTTAAAAATGGCGGGTTTGTTCAGGACATAGGCGCTGATACCGAAAATACTGAGCACCCAGTGCCAGACTGCCAGTAGGCTACATTCATTTAAAATTAAACATTGCAGTTGGTGCTAAGTGGAGTGTCTGTCATAGTGTGATTGGTTATGTCGGTGGCATTGATTCTTAATTTCCCACGAAGCTGATCACGGTTACGTGTAGATAAACTTTTCATCTCCAATCCTATCTGTATTTGTGAGAAGTGGCGCTGTCCTGAGTTAAAAACCTACTTTACGGCTTTATTAAGTCAATAGGCGTGTGTGTTCATGTCGGCCGCTGTCCATTTCCTAAGGTTCTGAAATGCAAACATTTTTTGACTACTTTTTTTTTAAAGGGCGTGCACCCGTGAGTACCCACGGAGGACAACATAAATCGGCACCTATGGTTCAGGACACCCCCGTCTGTCGCTAGCAATGCTGATGCAGTGATTAGTGACGATTCTTTCTGACCAATCAGTAGTCTTGCAGGTTTTCACATCACCTTTTGGTATCGCCTCAGCTCGCTTGGAACCTCGACGGAGGTGGTACTACAAAAAGTACCTGATAGCTGGTACCAGGGACTTTTTTTCATAATGGAAAACCAAAAAGGGCGAGTAGAGTCAAGTTGAGCAGGTACCATGTAATGGAAAAACGTCATATCAGTCATTATGCTTCCTTCTTTTCTTCTTTAGTTTTGGCCTATGTTTTTTTTTGGCCGCATGGCATCAAACAGACATTATTAATACATAATGTATTGTTTTGGGCGCTTTGAACACCACAAGCCGAATGCCATCTATAGGGGCATTACATTGGAGAGAAGGCAGACACCTCTACGGCTGATATCTTCTACACTGGCCAACTCACACCAAAATAATTTAGATTAATAAACAGCAGTACTGGTAAGAGGACAAATATGTACTTTTCATTTTGGGGTGAACTGTCCCTTTTAATGATGGTACAGGTTTTGGAGTGTGTTGAGTAGCATGTTCTTTCTCATATTTACAGGCATTTACCGCTTTGCTGTTTTATTTTATTTGATTTATTGCAGTGTTGTGCGAACCCTTATGCAACTCACCTGAGTGATACATTGCTTTACACAATGGAGTATTAGGGGTCACTATATTAGGAAATGTAGTAGTAAAGATAGATAGTCGGAGTGAGAACGGATTGGTCTCAATAGGAGTCATAAACTGTATATGCACATACCCGTTTTTATGTGTTTGTGAAGTCTGTATTACTGATTTTTTCTTTTCCTGCAGCTGTTTATGTTGCTGGTTCCTGCACCAATAATGCAGTTGATCACAACAGGTTTTGGATGAAGTCGAGAGACGCTGATATTCTCTTAATGTAGCCTTGAAAATATAAAAAAAAGACATATTTATTCACAAAAACACGAAGCAACATTAATCAGTGATGATGACTGCCAGCCAGCTAGCAGTCGGCGTATTGCAGCCATCACAGGAACAGCTGGATCCAGTTGTGATCATTTGTCCCTTTTTATACTTAGAATAGATGCATGAAAAACAAGAAAGCTTCAATATTGTTTTATTCTTTTCTGCACTTGTTCACCCACTCCCTTTTAATCTTCCTATTAAATTTACTGTTGAGGAGTGAAGACATTAACAGAGAGAACGCAACAGATAATGTGGACATTTCATGCGTAAGCTGCGTTATGAGCGATGTATTAATGGGGGGAAATTATTGTGCATTCAATTACGGCACAATGCCTTCCAGAGATGTTTGTGTGATTTGGCTGCGGCCTGCCGCGGCGGGGGTCCTCTCCCCTGACTGATGAGCGCCCTAATCTGCTAATCTCGTGACGAGGTGACGAGCGAAGAAATGCCTTGACTCGCTGCCCCGCTAACAGTGGCCAATAAAATTAAAGAGCCAGCGCGTGGCCGGGGCGCGGAGGAAGACGAGAGAGGAAATCAGAGATGGATAAACAAATAGAATCATAAAAAGGCAGGGGCGCTGGTGAAGTGGTAATTCAGTGGGAGTTCATTAGGAGAGAGATGGAGGAATGAGGAGCGGAGGGCTAAACTGTGGATGACATTACCTCTAATGTGGCTCCCCTGCAGAGTTTGTGATAGGGTGGCCGTTTCCGGCGAAAATAGTTTTTTTTTTAGCATGACGCCACGCTCACGGAGACAAACTCCCCGCTAAATAGGAATTTTTTTTGTTAAGCATTGTACTATTTTAGGGCTTCTCGAATGTGTTCAGGCATATAGCCAAGTTGAAACAACATGGACAAATGAGTTTTGTGGCATGGCAAATTTTGCAGGGCTGCTATGCAATGTTTGGAGCGGTAAAATAAAGCAACCTTTTTCTCTCAAAAAAGACCCCACCACCACATCAGTTACATTCCATCAATTGTAGTGTTTAATGTGAAACAGAAATAGTTTTCTTCTTCTGGATAGAGTGTCATTGCTGTCTCTAATAAGAAGCTGCTGAACATTCATTTTGTACACTTTTCAAAGTCAGTGAACATAATCTAATCTCATAAAGGGCCGATTCATTCATAAAAACTGCTCCCAAAAACTGATTTATGATTTGTGGTATCCATCCATGCAGATATATTTGGTTTGATATGTTCAGGTATTGGGGGTACCGGTCTCTGAGATTTCTTCTTTTCTTTCAAGAAAATGTGATTGTTTGCACAGCCCTACTCCATAACGTACAGTAAATATCAAGCTCCTAACGACAAACCCAACGCCATACAGCGTTTGTATCAAGAAAATGTGATTGTTTGCACAGCCCTACTTCAAGAAAATGTGATTGTTTGCACAGCCCTACTCCATAACGTACAGTAAATATCAAGCTCCTAACGACAAACCCAACGCCATACAGCGTTTGTATCATTTTGACTGAGTTGATACGCCATCCCTCTCTATCTTTATAATGCTGATTTTCCATCTCTAAAGCAGCAAGAACACACACTGCCCCCCAAACATCATACACAGCTAGATAGTCTTACAGCTTGAATCTTCATAAAACTGGTGAACTCTTATCAGTGTAAAATGTGCTATTTTTAGAAAAAGTATTTTTTTACACTAGCACCGGATGCAAGACTAGTCGTTGTGTCGTGTGTCGTCCTGTTCAGTATACACACAAAGTCTCGGAGGATACTGTAAGCAACCAAGCATCCAAAAATGAACTGCCACACCGAGACAAACGGGGTAGAGTTAACACACACACACACACACACACACGCAAAGTGAAACACATCAGGGTGGGGTAGACAATTGAAAAGGCGGGAAAACACAAGACAGGAAGTAAAACATGACATGACATGGGAGAAAACAGACTACAAAATAAAACAGGAAGCTGAAGCATAAAACATACACAAGGATGAAAACAGGGTAAAATGCAACAGAGAACACAAGAGACAGTAAAAAACAAGGAAACGGGGAATAAATGAACACAATAAAACAGGAAAACTATAACAGAAAATTGCAACCATGACAGTGTCTTAACCCTCTGATGTCAAAGGATTTTCTTGATTTTTAAATATATTCTTAAATCTACCTTGCATATAACCTGATCCCCATGTGTTTCATATCAAAAATGTTCAGAACAAACTCAGCTTTCTGTATAGTGAGGACCAAAAACGTGGCGATTAAGCTGAAAAGTTGATGTTATCTTTTTGGAATTCCTCCAATCTCTTGTGAAAACATTTACACCTTTAGTCATGCGGACAAATTGTTTTGGGGCTTGAAATGGGTTCAACAAAGTCATAAGTTCACAAAAGTACTGTAATATGAATAAAACAGTGAATGTATAATAAATGTCTTAAATAAAATATTGTAATATCGCTTTCTGAGTAGGAGTGTTGTCGGTTGTCCAAAGAACTTATTTTGGTGGAACATGTGTACAAGTTGTTTTAGTCGTGCAACAGAAAACTCTGATTGACTGGTGAACTCTTCGCAGTGTGAAACGTGCTATTTTGTCATCTATTTTTAGAAAAAGTATTTTTACACTGCCACCCGATGCAAGAATATTACAATGGTCATTTGTGCCATGTGTTGTTCAGTTCACTACACACAGACATGAAATCACATTGACTTTTTCTGACTTTGACTCAAATAAATATCCAAGGAAAAATCACTTGAGCTGCTCATAACGCATGTCTAAATTGCTTGATTCCCCCCCCACACACACACACAAAAACATAAAATTGGAAACCACTGGCCTAGAAAATGTATATACAAATAAAGGAGCTGCAACTTAAAAGGATACATAAGATTTACAGCCAGTCAAAAAGGCCCCAGTACCCCCCAGTGCAGTCACAGATCTTTGCATCCTGTTTCCTAGCTTATAAATAGTCACCAAAGGGGATTACAAGTGAAAGAAGTGTTCCTAACCGTACTGGTATTATCCGTTGCCATTGTCTGCCATCTACCTCTGGATGTCTTTGTAAGACCTCACTTCGTCTGTAAAGAAATTTAAGTTGCTCGTAGCGTTCTGGCGGATTTGTTGTCTGCTAGAGCGTATTTAGCAGATGAAACGTGTTTTTTTGACAAGCATGGTGGAACGCATATGTCGCCGAGGGCTACATCCTCCCCGACTCCCCTGTTGGGGCTACATAAGCAACGGATTGTGTGAAGACGAATGTAGCCGTTGTTGTTTTCCATGTTGGTATCTCGTGGCACTTTAATGTTGCCCGGAGCTCTAAGTGTGTGTGTGTGTGTGTGTGTGTGTGTGTGTATAATAAGAGTAGCTTGTTCTGTTCTGTCTCTCCAATGGGGAAATGTAAGTATGTACATTCACTCAAGTAATGTATTTCAGTGTGAAGGTTGAGGTACTTGTATTTTACTTGAGTATTTTCTTTTCATGCCACTTTCTACTTCTACTCGCTACATTTCAGAGAGAAATATTGTAATTTTTACTGCACTACATTCATCTGACAGCTTCAGTTACTTTACAAATTAAGATTGTTACACACAAAACACATGTAGTGTATAAAATACAATGTTTTATTATAAATTAAACTACCCAACAATATAACGGCCTACAAGTCCAGTTGATATGATTAGACCATTAAACTCAGTTTGGATCGTTTCCAGTTTCTAAAATGGGAGGACTTTTTTTGCATTGAGTACCTTTACTTTTAATACTTTGAGTACATTTTCCTGATGATACTTACATACTTTTACTTAAGTAACTTTTTAAATGCAGGACTTGCACTTGTAACAGAGTAATTTTACAGTGTAGTATCAGTACTTTCACTTATGTAAAGGATCGGAATACTTCTTCCGCCGCTGTTTCTCTCCATTACAGTATTGTTATTTTTCAACCTGGCTTCTCCAGAGTTCTTTTCATTTCTCCTTTTTTCTTCCTCCTCTCCTCTCCTCTCTTCTCTTCTCTTCTCTTCTCTTCTCTTCTCTTCTCCTCTCCTCTCCTATCTTCTCTTCTCTTCTCCTCTCCCTGTTATCCAGCACTTTAGAGTAGATGTAATTGCTCAGACGGAGCACTGTTGATGTAAATGCTGCTCCATGGCGGTGGCTGACTTAATGAACAGCAGGGCTAGCAGCCCTCTGGCAGCACTTAAACTTTAAAACATCTATTATTGAGGCGTGAGAAAAAAAAAAAACAGAGTGGCCAGCGCTGACCCCTCTCTCAACAATCTCTTTTTATATCGCTAGTCATGGGGGCGGAAGGGTTGATGTTGTTGAAAGATAAAGGTGCTGCGTGTAGCATTTTTTAGAAACTTCAGTGCATCACCAGATCATCATTACATTTGATTGTGATAACTTGGTTTAAAGTGCAACAATTGAGCATGCCTTCACTTTTAATGCCAGGAGTAGCACAACTCATTCACATACGTGAAGAAGGTTCCTGAAACTTGGATGCAGGACTTACTGCAGGGTGCAATTTTCTGGGGGGATTTCCCCCTTTCTGGTCTACATATCCCTGCCTCTGCTTAATTATTTTAATTTTATTCTTAATCATTTTTACAAAATGTACCCCGCATCCCCTCAAAGTGATCAATGCTACTTAGTGGCACTTAGTTGTGTTTTATGTTGACACCACATTGGGCTATATCATTTTGAGATTATTTTCCATTGGATATTGAAGTGCATATTTAAGTGTTTTGGCATGGCTGGCCTAGTGGCATTATATCCATGGTATTGAAAGGGGGATTAGGGTTGCACGATATTGACAAAATGTGATATTGCGATATTGATTATGAATATTGCAATATCGCTTTTTTCTTTCTCTTCTCTGATTCGTTCCGTTTTGTTGTCTCTATCTATTTCTTCACTTACACTGTCACTCTGTCGAAATATGCACACACGTTGTACGCTCCATAGGGTTTGTCACGTAGTGGACCCGTGCACTGACGTCCACTAACATGTGCAAGTGGCACAGTAACTGGCCAATGAAACGATGATCATTATAGCGTTTCAAGCGGGCTCTAAATCAAACACATCTAAGCCACACAGCCAATGGATGGGACGCAACGCTCCAGAATTTAAAACAAATATTGCAAATATTGCAACCCCTTTAGATATAATATTGCGCAACGTGATATTGCATTAACGATATTGAGTCGATATATCATGCACCCCTAAGGGGGATTTAATTCTTGCATGTTTTGTTTTGTTGTGCATGATTAAAACCCTCTGCTTTTTCCGCAAATCACACCCTGACTTACTGTACACAAAAGCATTTAATTAAATCTCGATCGAGGAGAATTTAGGTGTAAACAGTGCAGTGTACTGTAGTTCCATCCTAACTTCTCTTCCTGTCTTGCTGTAGGAGTATTTAAAGGCATGCTGGAGGCGTTAAGATTAGCTGAACCTTCAATTTAAAGTGCCCATATTATGAAAGAATCACTTTTTCTGGGATTTGGGGTGTCTCTGGTGCTTCCACATGCATACAAACTTGGAAAAAAAACATCCATGCTGTTTTGAGTGAGATACGGTTTCTGAATGTGTCCTGCCTTCAGTCTACGGGTGAGCTGTTCAAAATCGGCAGGGCTTTTTACGTCACTAGCCGAAACGAGGTGGCTAACCGTAGCATGCTAGCTCGTTCTGAATGGCAAAACACTGCTACAACACACACTAGTTCACCATAATCTACAAAAGAACTACTTACATGTTCTGCAGGTATTCCACACAAAGTTGGAAGTGTTCCCTCGTTTAGAAGAAGTCTCCCAGCTAAGCCTGCCTTGTACTACTGAAGTTGTAGAAACAAACAGCTAGCTAGATGATGTGATCTTACCTAGCTACTGCGCATGTGCGACTGCCAACAAAGATGTTACAGCAGTGAGAGGTCTCACTCTGTAGCTAAAACAGAGACCTGAACACAGGGTGAAAAGAGGAGCTGCAGCAATGAGCAGTACAACAAAAATATGGTGTTTTTTGAAAATTAAACCATGTAAACCTATTCTGGTACAACCTCAAAATACAATTATGAACCTGAAAATTAGAAAATTAGCATAATATGGCCACCTTAAACAAAGATATTGCGGGCGCCGTAAACACGTATGCTTACCTAAATCATGAACCCAAACACCTTAGCTAGAGTGAAAACAGTGTCAGCATGAACATACTGAAGGAGAGCCTATCCTTAGGTGAGTGCGTATGAATGGGAGTATGTGTTATGTGTTAACTTCCCTGACCTTGGTAGGATGGAAGCGCTTGAGGCATCACTGTCTTACCATACAGCTGTTATGTCTCCAGTCTTCTATGGAGACAAGAGGTACATCTCGCTTCCGCTTAAATTGCATCCCTGGCTCGTCCACTTGCCTCTCTTTCACGCGCCTTAGTCCGTCCCACCGAGGCAGCACGGGAGAGACGCGAGGAGAGAGGAAACGAGGAAATGTGTTTTAGGATGCGTTCAGACAGCCTGCGTCGGCCGTCCTACGGTTCGGCAAAAACTCATGGCCTTTTCCATTCATTTTCAATGGGGGTAGTGCGTTTAGGCTGCGGCGGGGTTTACCAAACGGGAGACACTCAAAACAACGTAGTTTGAAAAGTTGAGACCGACTCAACTTTTGGAGAAAGTCATGTATGTATATCATATCATATCATATATGTATATCATGTGTGTGTTTTGAGCTCTGGTTTGAGGCGGTGTGAGAATCCCGTACAGGAAACGGGAAACATCACTGCCTTTATGGCTGCCACAAGAAAGTTTTAAAACACTGATGGAAAAAAATGAAAAACAAGCACTAAACTGCCTGGTAGTTTGTGTAATAGCTGGATGTTTCCTGCAACAACAAAGCACTTGCTATGTCTCGCGGTCGGAAACGTCAAAATCTATAAAGGATATGATAACTCTTGTTATGATTTGATACTATAAATAAAATTGAATTGAATTGATAGTAATAGTGAAATATAAAGTCTACTTGTGCTTTGTTGGGGGGTTTAAGAACACAAAACAGCAGGACGTCACACAAATGGGCCATTTCATTGACACTGCCCCCCGCCGCACCACCCTGCGGCGAATTGTCGGATCGCTTTTTTTGGTGCGAATGCCCCGTTAGAGGGATGAGACTTCCTTTCCTCTAAAGCAACAAAGGAATTTGTCAGCTGTATTGGCAGAGTTAGCAACGGCTTTCAGCTGCATGGCTGCCGGAAAGGCTGCTCTCGTGTACCCTTATCAAAGCTCCACAGAGATCCCTCCTCCATCCTAGCTCCTCTGGGCAGGAATAAGAACTTTGAGATGGACTTCCAGAGGAGGGACAGAACCACTTTTGGTTCAGCCAAGGACCGAGGAGCGAGGAACTATCAAATAAAGGAATTGAGATGCACCTATAGAGTTGAACTACTCTTCTGCCTGAGACAGGTTATGACCTACTGTTGTTATGTAGGACACTGACCCGAATGAGACCTGGGTACCACTGTCTCAATTTACACAGCATGTGTTCGTAAGATGGAAATTCCACCACAACTTCGGATAATGAACATAGGACAATATGAGGTCAATATGGTTGTCTATCGGCAAAATTAAGCTGTAGATGGTGGACCGCTATATTTTGCCCAGTCCCCACCATGATACAAATGTTTTGGGTCATTCCGCCCAGCACTACTCCAGTCCCCCCGGGCTTTAAAGTTCATTCAGAGTTTTTGGGTTCTTGGTGAACGGTAGTGTATATCAACCACATTCCACGGGATGTCCCTCATTACGGCCGGATGTCCGTTACCTTCCGCTTTCTTTGTGTTGGCGTTCTAAACTCCGGTGGATTTATGAGGACTATGGTTAACTGCTCTTCAGATCTCTGCAGGGTAAATCCAGACAGCTAGCTAGACTATCTATCCAATCTGAGTCTCTCGACTAAAACAACTTTTGAACACGTTCAAAAACAAGTTCCTTCCAGAGGCTATTTTGCAGTGGCACCGTGCTTCCGTCAGGGACAAGCGCCTCTCAAGACGATTGTGATTGGTTTAAAGAAATGCCAATAAACCAGAGCACATTTCTCTCCCATTCTGGAATGCTGCGTGGACTAGCCAGACCTTCCTCCGCAGCACTGTGAAGGAAGGTCAGGCATTACTAGGTGAAGGGTAATGAAAGCTGCAAGTCATTATTGGTGAGCTTTTTCTTCTAAAGTAAAAAAAAATCAACATACTATAGATAGAGTGCTGTTAAAATGATATATATGGCACCTACAAAGAGAAAACTAAAAGTGCTGGGCCCACTTTAAACCATTGCCATCCTTTGGTTAAATGTAAATACAAGCTATAAGTGCCGATGAAGTCAGAGTTAGCTTAATGCTAACCCCTCTTTCTGTTTTCCTCTATCTCTCTTCCTCTGGGAATACAAATTTAAAAGGCCATTATACTCCATCACCTCCACCATGCACAGTGTCACTGCCATCGCTGCAGTGTCAAGTGTCTTATTTCTGTGTTAGAGGGGGAGAGATAAGTGTGTGTGTGTGTGTGTGTGTGTGTGTGTGTGTGTGTGTGTGTGTGTGAGTGAGTGTGAGAGAGAGCAAACGTTTGCTTAATGCGCTACCCACTGAATGTGTGTGTGTGTGTGTGTGTAAGTGAAAATATATACTGTACGAGAGGTTAGCTGTGTGTGTGAGTGGGCCTTGCTCCGTTCTGGACGCACTTATCTCTCCTGCTGTGTAATGGATCCTACGGGATATTTGCATAAGGTATGGAGGTGATGTCATTTGGTCCTCAGAGCTGCATTTCAATGATGGTTGACTGTTGGCAAAAGTGGACATACTCAAACAAGCTGCACCACTTCAGTTCCTTCTGTTCAAACTTTGGTCAAACTTTTATTCAGTTGAAACATGGTCAAACAAATGTTTTATTAGGATTTTGGGTCTTATTTTCATAGTTTTGGCCATCGTTTACATTGCAATAACATCGATGTATGGAAGTTAAATGCTGAGATGCGGGACCAACAGTTCAAACATGTGAATAGTCAAACGATCATGGGATCCTGGACTTACCTACCGTGCTTTTCGTAGTTCTGCATGCAGAGGTTTCTTGTGCAAGGAGGAATTTTTGGCAATATCAATGAGAGAATGGGCCCCTGGCCACAGAGGCACAGATTGGTCAATATTAAAGGATAAGGCTGGTAATATGCTATATTTTTTGTTACCTATCCCATCAAAAAGACTTAAACCAACAATTTGTTAATCTGTCTCCCAGTACTTTCCGACTTCTCTACCCATGAGGCTGTGCACATTGGTTTTTAAGAAAGTAAAAAAAAGAAAAGAAAAAAAAGAGTACTAAACAACAGTTGGTGACATTAAAGAACGGCTTGTTTATTGCTAAGGCCATATGGTCAAAATGAAATGATTTAATAATAATGTATAACAATAACAATAATTTATTTCACTAGTAAATTGCTGTTGAACAACAAAAACAACCACCAGATGGGAAAAGGACATTTACAATAACTTCAAATGCACCACGAGGCTGTAGTTTACCAGTTTCATTGAACGCACCGTCTGTGTTGTTTTTCCGTCGGCAGCTACAGATAGTTAGAATAGTGTTGAATCCTCTACAGTAAAACACAGTCAAACTTTACACCGTTTAGCGTTAGCTATCAGCATTTTAACCGTTTTTAATCCAGCTACTAGCTAGCGGTAGGCTAACATTAGCTACTGTTGAGTATAGTGTTAACTAGCTAGCGGTAGGCTAACGTTAGCTGCTGTTGAGTATAGTGTTAACTAGCGTCATGTGCAGTGGTGTTTGTGTTGTCTGTATCGTCTGTTTCAGAGCATCAGAGAGAAGCGCAGACATATCAGTGGCACCAGATTTCGGTAGCCAGGGTTGGCAGGAAGAAGATTTTTACAAGTAAATGTTCCAATCAATGATCCAGGCAGCACATTCTCGTCTCCCTCCTTCATTTTACAGTCCAATGGTGGCTAGAACGGCTCCGGGTCAAACGTCAATATGGAATGGATTAATCTGCGTTATTTTTTTTAACGCGTTATTTTTTCTCAGATTAATTAATCAAAATGAACGCGTTATTTTGACAGCCCTAATATATATATATATATATATATATATATATATATATATACCTCTTCAAGGAAGTCTCGGTACGCTTGTTTGGTCCGTTTTTGGTGTGCGCCAGAGTTCGATTGTCGCGTTCTCACCTGCCCAAACGAACTGCACTAGCGGGGCAAATGAACTTCGATTTCTAGTTCGATTCAACCGACCTAAACGAGGCAGGTGTGAAAGCACCTTTAATGATCTAAATGAAATCTCAAACAACTCACAGAGGAACCATCTCTAAACCATGCAAAACCTAAAAAAAAAAAAATCCAGAGACATAGAGGCCCACATATCCAACCTTTTCTGTGAAGAGCAGGACGGTGGTTTGTGGTTTGTGATGTCAGTGTCACTGTTCAAATGTCAGCATGGCGGAGAAACTTTCATGAACATGTGAAATAGTTCAGTCTACACAAAGGTCACATCCAATCAGTTTAATTGTACTTACAGTATCGGGAACACTCTTGCAAAATCTCCCCTGGAGGATGCTGAGCTCCCTCTCTGTGCCTCGACAACCCTCCCCCTCGCTAATAGCCGCTGTCTTAATGCCAAAGTCGGGTATTTTTCAGGTTAAATTTGGGGTGGCGATGCCGGGCGGCAATATTAATCTCGGCGGCGAACGTCGCAGCGGTGGTAATGAAGGATGGCCGGCGTTATTTGTATCCTCGCATGTCGAGTGTTTTGTCAAAAGTAGGCGAGTTTTGCTTGCCTAGTAGATTTGTGTTCTCCCCCGGGAGCCGTGGCCCAGTAAGAGACAGCAGTTGCTCGACATAATTAGACCGGGAAGGTCCTTGTAAACTCATTAATATCTCGCCCAGGCTGAAACGGCTGGCTCGGCGGTGGTTTCCTTGGCGAAGAACATGGAAAGGTTTTTTTTTGTGGAGAAAGGAGGCGATATGAAGTAAAAGTAGCAAGATGAATGGAGGCTTTTGAGGTGTTAGTCATGAAGGGCTGCAGGGTGTCTGGGTTCACTGCAGAGCTCCAGAGATGGTTGGTAAGAGAATTAAACAGATAATGGCTTTACACTACTTTTAAAACAGGGTTTCTACAGGTTTCACCAAGTCAAATTCAAGACCTTTTAAGACCTTTTTAAGACCATTATGAATGAAATTTCAGACCTATATCACGACATCAAAAAAAAAGTCAGATGTCAGAGTGCGGAAACATTGTCTGAAACGATTCCCCGATTTCCTCATTGGCATTAAAGGACTGGTGTCTAGATTGGCAATATAAGTTGCACATTGGTCTCATTTGTAGTTGTAATACAGATAATTAGATTTGGACTAGCAACAGAAAGAACTACAACATGACAGAATAAAAAAAAAACATTCTAAAGCGCTGCAGGAACATTTCAATGAGCATTAGAGGTAGCGTTTCATTGACATAGAAAAATTAAGACCTGTTTAAAATTATTTATGACCTAGAACACAAGACTTTTTAAGGTCTAAAATTTTAATTTAGAAATGTTAGACTTTTTAAGACGAAGAGAAACAAACCCCCTACATTGAATTTTGTTTGATAGTAGGGAACAATGACTGAGGACTGACGACATTATGATTTGGTCATTGTGATAAACTATTATGGTACATATACAGTACGCGTTGTTTTTCACGGAAGGGTTCGCCCCACTTCCCAGCGTTGGACACTTGGTGGGCGTGCCACTAGCAGTTATCAGTTTCTCTTCACTGACCACTGACAAGCAAAGAAAACAGGCTCCACCCTCCTACAATGGTGATGGCTGCACATGATTGGACGAACACGTCACGTGGGTCTGTCAGCTCCCGGATTTCGGAGTTATATTAACACTGCATTTCAGTCAACTTCTGTCAAAAATTTGAAAAAGAGGCTTAGGACATGTCTGATGAACGAAACTTAACTGTCTGTATGGATCTGAACTATTTATATCTGATTTTGTTTGGCCTTCCTGTCTCTCATAACTACTCACACATACACACATAAGTCCACACGTCCTCAATTTTATCTATATTCTTGTAATTCATTTTATGCCTGTTGTTTTATGTAGCCAACGGTATGCTTGTTTTTAAAATTCAGTGCACACTTGCCTATTTACTTGCTGTTTGATTTGTAGATTTTAGGACTCTTGTAATAGTAATTGTTCATTATATATATTTTTTTCTTCTCTTCATAAGGTGAGATTCCTTCTATAAGTCTCTAGGGGTTTTCTTAATCACACCTACACAATCTTTGTTGTTGTTGCGGTACACAAACAGAAAATTCCTAATGTTAAATCATTTAAAGAATCAAGTTTTAATACTGATAGCAGCAGTAGCACCTTCCGAGGCACTTATTTGTATTACGGTTCTGACCAATCAGTAATTGGCACCACTTTAAGACCTGTTCTCGTTACATATTCCTAATAGAAATTATTCCTTGTAAAGGGGTCACAATCAAAAGTGTTTGGGAATCACTGTGCCAAAGAAATGTTTGCAGGAAAAGTGCAAAACGGCCATTCCACACTAATTTAAGATTGGATTAAACTACAATTTATTGCATTTCTTTGCATTGTATGGCTTTAATCAGTAAATCTTTATTAGAAGATATTAGAAGCACTTTTCCGGTGAGCGCTGAGCGTTACTGAGCAGCCTCCAACTGAGAGAGACGACGTAAATGTGATGTGAGCAACCTGTCTGAAAGGTGGAAGTCGTCTGGTAGCTGTGCCAAGAGAAATCTCAATCATTCCCAATCTTGCAGAGACGGAGAGCGTAGGTATATGTAAGAAGATAACATAGGCACAGGCTAATTATTGATCACTAAAATGCTAGTTAACATTAGTAATTAAACTTAAACAGCTAATGTACAGCTAAGAAACTGCCTGCGAGCTTCTCCTGTACTATACGGTAATTCCTCTACTGTGCGACAGTAAGTCGCTTGGTTAGGACACAATTGTTAGCCTATTTTTACAAAAACGTCTGCTACGGAGCCATAACATGAGGTACAAGGTAATGGAGCCTTTTATACATTGTCGTGTTTCTTTAGAAATAAACAATGGACAAATAGAGTCTTTAAACGCTTCAGATGTAAAGTTATTCGCTGTCAAAGTGACGTCAAAATGAATGGCAGTCAATGGAATGCTAACGGCGGGTGAGTGCTTGGTAGCATCAAAATGGCGCCATAGGCTCTACGGGTTGTTGACAGACTCTTACCCCCTTGGTGATTGCGCACTAAATCATCACATCCCCAGAAATGTAACTATTTCCTCTTTGCCGTGGCTTGGTAGTGTCACATTCCCTCCTACCTGATGATATCCACTGAGCAGAGGTGTCACAAAGTGTGTAGGTGTACAAAAGGGACTTAACTATGCATAGAGCAAAACAGCAGGGCATTCTCGGACGTTCCACAACTGTCCTTTCCTCTACTGCCCTCTCTTGCACAAACAGCCTGCCCCCTAGTTTGTGGCAAATCAATAATTGGACATATTGGACATATTCTTCCAAAATGAAGCATAAACCATGTGGCAGAGGGGTGTGTGTGTGTGTGATAGGTAATGAAGATTGTCTCCAGAAACGATGGTCTATGTCAGGGGTCGGCAATCTTTTTAATATGAAGTGCCATTTTAAAATGTTCTTGTTAATCAGTGTGTCATATCATTTACCTTCACACCACATTCTGTGATGAAGGCAACGAGAACTAGCCAATCAAAGGCAGAGTAAGACGGGTCTTCATGGAATGTGGAAGGGGGAAAAGTCAGTCGAAGTACCATGAATAACAGGCTGTGCTCCTGCCAATGGCTGTGAAAGGAGGACATTATGATTGGAACATTCCCAAAAAAATTTAAAGTTAAGTTAAAAGTTATTTATACAAAAGCTATAAATACTAAGCTATATAGCTATAAAGGCGCTTTTTTGAATTGAAAAAAAATTAGACATAAGTAAGTGCTAGCAAGGGTTGTTGAGATGTAGTGTGAACAGGTGGGTTTTTGCCCTGGGTAGTGACTTTTCTGTCTTCTTTTTCTGTGTGTGGCATTTTAAGGCCTTTATTTCTAACATGAAAATCAAACTTTCATGTTGTTTCCTGCTACAGCTTTCCGGCCGTGGTCAGAAAGCATGGGGGAGACACTTTGTTTCTCTGTCTTTACTGTCAGAGTCAGTGCTCCGAAACCAATCCCCGTCATTCTCTCACCCCCAGGATACAGGACAAGATAAATCAACACAAACAAAACAAGAGGAAGACACAACAAAGTGCGGCAGTGATCCACCACAGCCCCCACCTGAGCAAAGATTTGACCATGGAGGACCACAGAGCGGAGACGAGAAATCTCAACACCCCTTTTCACCCGTCCAACACTCCTCAAACCCCCTTAGCAACACCGACGCCTTTGAGGATCCATCGCTCTCCCCACTCACCCTTTCCCCTGTTTCCCCCTGCCACATGTTGGGGATGGAGCAGCTGGAACCAAGTTTGCCCCACTACCTTCTCACATCACTCGCCCCCAGCATCAAACTGACCCTGTTTTGACTGAACCACTGAAAGTAAAACGCCAGGCACCTCTGCCCCCTCAAGGACGGCAGCTAACTCCTTCTCAACAGACTGATAAGAATACTTGTGTACAGAATGAAACAAGCTTTAACTGATATGTGCTGGGCCCAGGCTGCATGCCTAGTGGCACTCATGACTCTTTCCAGGACAAGCCTGGGCCCTGCGTATTCAATTCTTCGTCAATCTATGTTGTGATAGGTAATAGAAAAAGAATGGTGAATCCGCTAAGTAAGAAAAAGAAGCACTTAACTGCCAACTTAGCAAATTTAGCATCCATTCCTCATCAGCCACAGCCTGTCCCAAAAAACGAGACAGATAATTATTTTAACACACTAACATTAGCCTTACTAAACGTTAGGTCTTTGGCGGGGAAATCATTTTTAATCAATGATTTTATTATTAAGCACAATCTTGATTTTATGTTTTTAACTGAAACCTGGTTAGACCATAATAACAGTGATATTGTTCTCATTGAGTCAGCTCCCCCTAACTTCAATTTTATGGTTGAGAATAGAGCGAATAAGAAAGGAGGTGGAGTCGCCATTTTGTTTAACAACTCGTTCCAATGTACTCAAATAGCTTATGGAAACTTTGCTTCTTTTGAATATGTGGCTCTTCAGCTAAGGTCCCCCTCTCGACCTGTATTTCTAATTATCTACAGGCCACCTAAATACTGTGCATCCTTTTTTGACAACTTTAGTGGACTGCTGTCTTTAATCTGTATTAACTTTGACTGTGTAGTTATTGCTGGTGATTTCAACATTCATGTTGACAACTCCCAGGATCGAGGGACAAAAGAACTGTGTTGCATTTTTGAGAACTATGGACTGACTCAGCATGTGACGGAGCCCACACACAACAAGGGGCACACTCTGGACTTGATTATCTCGAAGGGTTTGAACATTTCCAAGGTTGTGGTGACTGATGCTGCTCTCTCTGATCATTCCTGTGTTTTCTTTAATGGCACTATCTCTGTGCACAAAAGTGTCCAAACAAAGTTAATAAGAAAACGGTATATCACTGACAACACCAGTGAAACATTCATTCAGCTTTTCTCGTCCACACCCACCCTCTCAGGGGTCTCAGTCACTGAGCTTGTAGACAATTTCAATTGTAAAACTGCAAATGTTATTGATGCCATTGCTCCCATTAAGGTAAAAACTGTCTCTGATAAGAAAAGATCTCCATGGAGAAATGCCATACTGGTAAGAACAGAAAAAAAAGAGTGTCGAAAAGCAGAACGCAGGTGGCGAAAAACTAATCTCCAGGTCCACTACAACACCTATAAAGAGAGACTTTGCACTTATAATTTGGAACTGAGGAATGCAAGGCGGTCCTTCTTCTCGGACATTATTGCCAAAAACAATAATAATTCACGTGCTTTGTTTGCTACTGTTGATAGGTTAACAAACCCTCCAGTATCAGTAGCATCTGAACTTTTATCCACCAAGGCCTGCAATGATTTTGCCACCTTCTTCAATGACAAAATTCAGAAAATTAGACAAACAGTCAGTGCTTCCATATCGAGTACAGGGTATGTGTTGTCACAGTGTCCAGGCAAAACAGATTCCAATATGACCCAATTTCATATGATTAACCGTAAAAACCTGGAGGACATTATACATCTGAAAACCTCCTCCTGCTGCCTTGATAGTCTACCAATGGGCCTTTTCAAAAATGTTGCAAATTGTTTGGCTACAGATCTTCTACAGATTGTAAACACGTCTCTTCTCTCAGGTATCTTCCCACAAGCCCTGAAAACTGCAGTCATTAAGCCACTCTTAAAAAAGAAGAATCTAGACACATCACTAATGAGCAAATGTTAAATGTTAAATCATTGAAAAAACGGTTTCTCAACAACTGAACCTTTTCTTGTCACTAAACAACAGTCTTGATGCCTTCCAGTTGGGTTTTCGACCACACCACAGCACTGAGACGGCTCTTGTTAAAGTCTTTAATGACATCCATTTAAACACAGATAGTGGCAAAATTTCAGTCTTAGTATTACTTGATCTCAGTGCTGCATTTGATACGGTCGACCATGACATATTACTAGACCGATTGGAAAACTGGGTTGGCATTTCTGGCTCAGTACTAAAGTGGTTTGAGTCTTATTTAAAGAATAGGGACTACTTTGTGTCTATAGGGAATTATACATCTGAGCATAAAAAATATGACGTGCGGAGTTCCCCAAGGCTCCGTTCTGGGGCCTCTCCTGTTTAACATCTACATGCTTCCACTGGCTAAAATTATGGAAAACAATAAAATAAGTTACCATAGTTATGCGGATGACACACAAATTTATATAATCTTATCATTTTACCAGTTTTTATGCTCCACATATCTGGAACAAACTCCCAGGAAACTGCAAGTCTGCCACAACTCTTAGTTCTTTTAAATCAAGGCTGAAGACCTATCTTTTTGATGTTGCCTTTCTTTAAATAACTGTTCATTTCTTATACTGAAGTTGCATTGTTGACACTGTATGACAATCTATATAAGCATATAAAGAGAAATTCCTATTTTATCTGCTTTTATATATTTAACTGTTTTAATTGCTCTTCAATGTTTCATTTCTTATACTGCACTGTAACTTTTATTGTCGTATTTTATCTGTTTTAATTTTTTTTAATCTGTTTTCATGTAAAGCACTTTGAATTGCCTATACAATGTGCTATACAAATAAAGCTGCCTTGCCTTGCCTTGCCTCTACACACATACCGGCTCTGCTATTCTCTTAAAGAGACACGCTAAAACGTAACAGACACACCTGTGCAGGAGTATAAATCTCCCAACTGCGTAGGCCACTTACGTAAGCTATGGCATAGGCTCTGTGTGGAGCCTATGTACAACCATAAATCAGCCTTTAGGCAAGCCCACAAGCAATAAGTGTGAAAGAGAGTTTTTTGGAAATGTTCCAATCCTAATGTCCTCCTTTCACAGCCATTGGCAGGAGCACAGCCTGTTATTCATGGTACTTCGACTGATTTTTTTCTCATTCCACATTCCGTGAAGACCCGTCTTACTCTGCCTTTGATTGGCTAGTTCTCGTTGCCTTCTTCACAGAATGTGGCGTGAAGGAAAATGATATGACACACTGATAAACAAGAACATTTTAAAATGGCACTTCATATTAAAAAGATTGCCGACTCCTGACATAGACCATCGTTTCTGGAGGCCAAACGCACAATCTTCATTACCTATCTCACACACACACACACACACACACACACCTGCCACATGGTTTATGTCACATTTTGGAAGAATATGTCCAATGATTTGATTTGCTACAAACTAGGGGTCAGGCTGTTTGTGCAAGAGAGGGCAGTAGAGGAAAGGCCAGTTTGTGGATCGTCCGAGAATGCCCTGCTGTTTTGCTCTACGCACAGTTAAGTCCCTTTTGTACACCTACACACTTTGTGACACCTCTGCTCAGTGGACATCATCAGGCAGATTAAAATCCATACACAGTGCACTTTGCGCTAGTTGACTCTGTCACACACACACACACACACACACACACACACACACACACGAACACACACCCACAACCAGCCATTTCTCACTCACTTTTTAAAATTAATACCCATTGTTTTTGCTAAGCAGAGGATGTCCCGGAGGCTGCCTCATGGGGTTGTGTATGTGGTGTGTGTGTGTGTGTGTGTGTGTGTGTGTGTGGGCTACACATAAGATTCAGTGAAGAGCGGGTTTCAGTGGATTACTCCGGCCCCAAAGTGCTGTGCCCTTTCATTAACCTTGCCTCTTAGTCGTCTCATTTAATACAAAACAAATTTCTAATCTGCAGCCTGCTAAACAGTCCAGCATTTCGCTCTGTTGCTGTGTGTGTGTGTGTGTGTGTGTGTTACTGTTACTCTTATTGCCTTGGGTTCCCTCTGCCTAGCCCCCTAATTACTCCCCGAAACAGGCGGCCAATGCTCCTCCTATATGCTATCATCATTTTAAATTTATTTTGATTGATTTGTGTCAGCTTTAACTATGCTTTGGGCCGAGGTCGATAAATAAAGATCAATACTTTAATGTTTTCCTCTGAACCTTTATTAAAAAATAGATTGGCTATAAAGAGGGCTGAATTACGAGGAGGAGTGCCTACTTCCAATGCATGTCAACTGGAATCTAATTGAACAACATTGAACCGGCGGAGATTAGTCCAGGGAATGTGAGCGGCAGGAGGGCCGCAGTGTGAGAGAGGGCGGGGGCATTAGGAATTGATGCTGTGAGGTGTGAGAGAGAGAGAGAGAGAGAGAGAGAGAGAGAGAGAGAGAGAGAGAGAAAAGAAAAGTTAGAGAGTTGTTTGGTCCAGCTGAAAACAACTCTGCTTTAGTCAGGAAAGTGAGTGTGATGTGAGCGGTGGTCACTATTCCACTGATTCATAATAGCAGTGCTATGGTCGAGTCATCAACTGTCGAGTCCTAGTCAAGTCTCGAGTCCCCAGTGTTGGTTTCCAAGTCCCAGTCACAACAGAATCACAAGTCAAATAAATAGTTCATTTAATTTCAAACCTTTATTTAAAACTCTGGGCCCATTGAGGGAGACCTTCATTTTCAACGGGGTCGAGTGAAATAGTGACTTGAGTCCCTCCAGTGAAACTTGAGTCCAGGACTCGAGTCAGAAACTTCATCCAGCTTTCGAGTCCTATTTCACATGTCCGCGAGTTCAAGTGCAAGTCATCAGTGCGCGAGTCAAAGTTGAGTCACAAGTCCAGAGAATAGCGACTCAAGTCCGAGTCCAGGACTTTTCTTTAGGACTTGAAAATACAATTGTTCATCCCAAAGCTCTTTGCTTATTACCATGAAGGGAAGCTGTCTCTGTAACAATTAATGAAACACTATCTTATTCAATACACCTGTGCTCAAAATTTTCACAATGGACCTCTTATTACAGTGCTTTATATTAATTTGGCAGACACTATTGTCCAAAACCACTTAAAATAAGAAGCACTCAATCCAAGTGTTATTATTATTATTAGATTTCCATTGACATGGACATCACAATTACATTGGACGAACCAGATGCATTGCTTGAGTGCTTGAGCACACAAGTTACTTTTCAACACCGGTCCACAGGAGGCTTATAAAGAAAAAATAACTAACTAAAAAAAGTAGTAATAATAACAATGCTAATAATAAAAGTAATAATAACAATGCTGACAATAAAAGTATTAATAACCAGGCTAATAATAAAAGGGAAAAAGGGAAATGATAAAATGTACAATAATCCAAAGAAAAAGACCCAAATATAAGCTATACATACTAAGCTATTTAGCTAAAAAGGAGCTTTTTTTTAGATTTTTTTAGATTTTTTTGAGATGTAGTGTGAACAGGTGGGTTTTTGCATTGGGCAGTGACTCTGCTGTCTTCTTTTTTTGTGTGTGGCATTTTAAGGCCTTTAAGCACAGGACAGCTTTAGACATGAAGGGGGAGAGAGAGAAGGGGAATGACATGCAGCAAAGGGCTGCAGGTCGGAACCGAAGCAATGTACATCCGTTGAGCCATACTGGGTAGTCAGCAGTGTTGTAGTCAAGACCACTTAAACCGAGACCAAGTCATCACCAAGACCAGAGTGTATCTAGACCAGGACTTTGAGGGGATGAGACCGAGACAAAACCAAAACTTTGAGGTGTTGTGACTGAGACAAGACCAAGACTTTGAGAAGTTGAGATAGAGACAAGACCAAAACTTTGAGGGATTGAGACAGAGACAAGACCAATACTTTGAGGGGTTGAGACAGAGACAAGACCAATACTTTGAGGGGTTGAGACAGAGACAAGACCAAATCTTTGAGGGGTTGAGACAGAGACAAGACCACGACTTTGAGGGGTTGAGACAGAGACAAGACCGAGACTTTGAGGAGTTAAGACAGAGACAAAACCAAGACTTTGAGGGGTTAAGACAGAGACAAGACCATGACTTTGAGGGGTTGAGACAGAGACAAAACCAAGACTTTGAGGGGTTGAGACAGAGACAAGACCAAGACTTTGAGGAGTTAAGACAGAGCCAGAGACAAGACCAAAACTTTGAGGAGTTGAGACAGAGACAAGACCACGACTTTGAGGGGTTGAGACAGAGACAAGACAAATACCTTGAGGGGTTGAGACAGAGACAAGACCAAGACTTTGAGGGGCTTGAGACAGAGACAAGACCAAGACTTTGAGGGGTTGAGACAGAGACAAGACCAAGACTTTGAGGAGTTGAGACAGAGACAAGCCCAAGACCGGACCAGTGCCAGACGGCCACAGCTTTCCTCCAGTCTCCCACACTCACTTTCTTGGGACTGCATATTTAAGGGTCGGGGAGAAGTGGTTAACAGTAACAAATTTCAAATTAGAAATTGGTCATGTTATTGGTTCCATTTGAAGCAGGACATTTTACTTCAAATTACTGTAATGCACAGGCAATTTAGTGATATCCCTGCAGTTGTGGTCTTGACCGGTCTTGAAATAAAATCCAGAGTCTTTATTTTTCGAGACAGGGACAAGACAGAATAAAAATGCGGTCGATTCCGAGACAAGACCTTCAAAAAGTGGTCCAGTCTCGAGTACTGCAACACTGGTAGTCAGTGATGCTAACGGGCAGACTGACAGCATCACAGGACCAAAATAAACACAAAAGGCTGAACTATTTAGTAATGTGCATGGAATGGCCCAACTGGGTTAAGTCTCAGGGCAGGGCAGGAAGCGTGGTGAGGCAGGATTAAAATGCTCTTGTTGTTATTCGTGTCACTGTCATTCTCAGACAAACAGACAGAACACTCTGTACTCCGGTGCATCAACTGTCTTTCCAATCCACACTGTGATTAACCTTTTGTACAGGACACACATTATGGCCTAAATGTAGTTTGCTTACACAGACACACATACTGTACTTGACACACAGTCATGGATTGTCTGTGTATCGTTACATCTCTACTTTAAACTAACCGCTTGGTTAGCCAAAATGATGTGGAGGAGAAAACTAAAATATATATTTAAACTGACTCAGTAGATTGAGGGCCGTTGGCTCTTTCAGAGGGACCCTGATTGTTCATTGTACACATGCATGACTTGCAAGAAACAAGCAATAATACACTTACAGTAATGTGCAACCTTTCAACAAGGGATACCCCGCTGAGAAGAAATTATCATTCACTGGAGTGCCTGGCACATAGTAAAACCACAGTAAATCTGGTGGAACAGTCGGTTTAAGAGTGTTGATCCAAAAAGTGCTGAAAGAATCGCCTGACATTTTAACATTCATCGCGTCGATTCCACATTTCCTCACCAAATTGCAATGTCTTTTTTTTTTTCTTCACTGAAAAGGAAGAACGGAAACATTTGCAGCCCAACCCACACTTTTCCTGATTGCTTTTTGACAAGCAAGAATAATAAAAAAAGACAAAAATATCAAAGAGACAGAGTTTACAGAGCGATAAAGTGTTTAACAGAAGGTGGAATCACTGCAGTACTCCGGATCCAATATTTCAGGATACTGTCACTTTTATTTGAATACCTGATGTATTAAAGCCTAGTTAAATGCAACGGATTAAACACAATATAAACTTGATCCCTTTCAGCAACTGGCTCTTAATCTGTCTTTGTCTCTGTCTCAGGTGGAAGGATACTGTACTGCCTCTCAGCTCTCCGCCGCTGCCTGTCTCTGATCTGCGTCTAGTCGGGTATGTGATTGGAAGTCAAACATATGGTGTGTGTGTGTGTGTGTGTGTGTGTGTGTGTGTGTGTGTGTGTGTGTGTGTGTGTGTGTGTGTGTGTATATGTGTGTGTGTGTGTGTGTGTGTGTGTGTGTGTGTGTGCGTGTGCGTGTGTGTGTGTTTGGGAAAAGCTAAGATAGCTGATTTTGGCGTAAGAAGTATTCAGATCCTTTACCTAAGTAAAAGTACAAAGACCACACAGCGTAAAACACTGTCTGTTACAAGCAAAAGTCCTGCATTAAAAGTGTTGAGTAAAAGTATGTAAGTATTATCAGGATGTATTGTAAATGTACTTTTAAAGTATAAAAAGTGCAACGTAAAAAGCTTTTTTACACACCTCTTTTGTCGGGCAGGTGCGTAGGATATGATCAAAAGTAGCAGATCAAAAGCTTAGAGAAGAGTCCCGCACACTGACCATTACGCAAGCAATAATTTATTTAGAAAAATACAACGTTTCGGTCCCAGACCTTCATCAGGTAAATTCACACATTAACCACAACAATAGCCTTAAATAGTTTGGTTGACTAACCAGGACCAATCAGGTCCGGCTCTTGAATGACGTCATTCATTCACAAAGTGGCACTCCCACTTTTCGCTCTTCGTATACAAACGTGAGAAGAATCTCAGAGATCTTCTAGTTCACGCTGACTTTGCGAGATATAAGCCAAGGAGAGCTTCGCAAAGATTATTAAGCCCATTACCTACTGGCAACTACCACTGTGGAGGATGTGCACAGTGCAACAACACCTATAAGACACACAACTTCCGCCATTCTCACAATAACAAGATTTTTCCAATTAAGAGTGTCATCACTTGTGCCTCCACTCATGTAGTGTACTTTTTAACGTGTCCATGTGGTCTGGTGTATGGAGGTAAGGCAGGACCATAAGGCAGTTAAAACAACGCATTAGCAAACATAAGAGCTCTATTCGCAGCAACGACCAGGATTACTCGGTCGCGGTACACTTTAATGATCATAAGCATGACATCTGACCATTGCGCTTTTGTAGCATTGAACAAGTCAGTCTTCCAAAAAGGGGGGGCAACCACGACTACTAAAATGACGCGAGGCATATTGGATATTTACTTTACAGACGCTATCACCAAAAGGCCTTAATGATGAATTTAATCTCAATATCATGTTATGCTAATTTGATGTCTTTTCCTTCTTTTTTCCTTCTTTTTTCCTTATTAGTTTATCCTCAGGAACTGTTCGTTGTACAGGTGCATATGGACTGCTACAATGTAATTTAACCAATGTAATGATCCACTTTTGAATGAACTGTGTGCTCTCTGATTAAGTGTAGAAAAATATTGGGCTAATGACAATGCATTGATCATGAGCCTATAACAAAACTGGTCTGATTATCCATTGTTTTTAAATGTACTGAGTGGCATTTTTTCTGCCTTTTCCTGTTCACAGTCTGTGATGGGAGTGCCACTTTGTACTCGAGTACTCAATGCAGAAAAAAATCCTCACATTTTAGAAACTGGAAATGATCCAAACAGTTCTATCAATCAGCTAAGTGATTAATGGTCCAATCATTTCAGCTGGACTTGTAGACCGTTGTATGGTTGGGTAGTTTAATTTATAATAAAACATCGTATTTTAGAAACGACTTGTGTTTTGTGTGTAAAAATCTTAATTTGTAAAGGAACTTGTAGCCAAAGCTGTCATATTAATGTAGGAGTAAAAAGTACAATATTTCTCTCTGAAATGTAGCGGAATAGAAGTAGAAAGTGGCATGAAAAGTGCAAGTCATATGTTTGTGGCTAGTAAAGTTCCCACCTTTCATGGTGTGTTGAGAAATTTTATGTACACACGTATGTGTCGTGTAAAGCTACATTGTGTAAGAATTTCTCCCATCTAGTGGTGAAATTGTATATGACAACCAACTGAATATTACTTTCTAGCCCCCCCCCATTCCGAGCGCGTTCTAACTCCTACGGTGGCCGAACCCGAAATTAGCTCTTAGTATCTCCATCGTTTACACGCAGCAGTTCTAGCTGTCTGCGTTACAACTGCATGGCGTGAGTTGTCTGCCAGGGAAATCACGCCGTTATGCACAACCATGCTATAGTTAGTCAAGCAGCTATGAAACTTCTAATTTACACAAATAGGCAGAATTACCTTTTGAGAAGAAAACAGGCAACTTTTTAAAATCCTTGCTCCTTATGAGCTATTTCCATCTTGGAAAAGCCACTCCAATATTAACTTTGGTCTTGTTGCTTTGACTGTCGCGTTGTCGTTTTAATTCTCTTTTTAACTTCCTTGGCGACTCCGTTATCTTCTCCCCCTCCCTGGCATTCGTCACGGTGCTACTGAGTGTAAAAGCGCCAAAGGCAGAGGTATGTCCCTCTTTGGCTAATGTATTTTAAAGATGGAGGCGCAACATGGCGGCCGCCAATTGAGCGACTCTATCGTATGTATTCTGAATGATTCTGAATGGCAGATTCTACGCGTACGAGAATACTTTGATTAGTTGGTGGAAGTAATTACACATGAATAAGCACATATTTGTGAAAGGTTTTTGCTAAGAATCAACTAAAAAAATTACACAATGTAGGTTTAACTACAAACTAAAAAAATAATTAACTGACCCCACACAGAGTGACACAAGGTACACTTCTTGCTTTTGGAAACTTTGGAACAAATGTCTGCACGTTTTAAACACTTTGATCTTATGAAATTCAATTTACATCACTTTTTTGTTTCGTCTGTGTTGTTGTGTTTTACATATTTTTGTACCGATATGGACCTGTGTGTCTGAAATAAAGTTGAATTGAATTGTACTTAAGCACATTCCACCAGTGCTGATATCTTGCCAGCACTTAATAAGTTTCACTGGTCAACTGTCCTGAGAGGTGAATTCCTGTCTGGGAGAGAATGTAGAAGGAAGGCCTTGAGATGTGTCCATCTCAGTGCACACACACACACACACACACACACACACCAAAAGGGGCCAGTGAAGGTTGGTAGGAAGTGTGTGTGTGGTGGTGGGATACGTGTCAGAGGACACGTGCGGCTGGCTATAGTGCATTTTGTTGTAATGGCGTCCCAGTTGTCTTGTCAGAAATCAATGGGAACCAGGCAGGAGTCTCTGCAAGCACAAAGAGGTCAAGGCTTCGTCTGCCTAAATATTTAATTCTGGGAACACGTCTGGAGCTTTTAAAGCTGAGCACACTGCCCTCATTTTTCTACTGGACACAAATACACACACACACACACACACACACACACACACACACACTCAAGCTACTTTTTGTGGTTTACTGTAAATGCACCGCTCACACGCAGAAACACAAACCACGCAGGCACAAATGCACGTAAAACACACACACACACACACACACACACACACACACACACACACACACACACACACACACACACACACACACACAATTTCATTCACGCCAATGCCTGTCCACCCCGGCTTAGGTCAGGCCAGGGTTAAAATCAATTCTTATCAATTATTAAGAGCTTGGGCATCTCAGCAATGCTAAAAAAGGCAGCCAGTGGGTTGAGCTGATGGATACTGTCCACTCCTTTTCAGCGCAGCCTTCCCTTGGACAACTCCTAAACCCCCCAAATAACAAGAAAGAAAGAAGAAAAAAAACTGTGATGAGAGGGCAAAAGTGGAGGGAACATCAATCTATTAGATTTGGCTTTTGACTTTCAGTAAAGTGAGTTGTATTTGTTAGTTGGACAAATATTTGAAGTTTAAGAAACTCAAGACCCCCCTACTGTGTATGATTTTTCTCCCCACACGTGTAGTGGCTTTAAAGCATTGGTGTTTAAGGTTACTTTGTATACCCTTGGAATCATTTAGTCGTGTTGCAATATAGAGGGTTTTTTTTAAATTACAAGAATGATAGATTACACCATCCTTTCTTTAACCCCTTCACCAAATGGAGCATATGGTTCAGTAATTAGGCCTATCCCTAAATAACCAGTATGACTCAAAACTAGCCAGGGAAATACACCCATTTTGCAATTACATGAGTGTGTCTTAGCCCAAAATAAAATATATTTTTAGCAAGCTTTGTTAACTGCAATTTGACCATTTATGCTTATGTTTTAGCCCCAAATAGAATAGCTTTTAAAATGCTTGTTCATATATTTTATGACTGGGATGACTGTGATCGAGTGTATGTTAGAGTATTTATCTGTGTGTATACTTTTAGTACTTTTACATTCAGGTGCGGCACAGCAAATTTCATTGTACATAAGCTTGTGCAATGACAATAAAGTCTATCTATTAAACTTGTTAACTGCATTTGGACATTTTGTTTGATGTGCGTCGGGGCTGGAGCATGAAGTTCACTGCCCAGCACCAGCCGTGTCCTTCCCCCAACAGAGGACATGTCAGGGTGGGGCCAGGGTGACCCAGATGGGCCTAACGCCAATCAATGCTGGCTCGTCTTAAGTGTGATCACTAAAGACAGACAGACAAACACACCTAAATGCACACTCACTCACACGCACACGCACACACACACACAGACACACACACACACACACACACACACACATACACAGATAGGATGGCCATGCATTGGTCGATGGGCCCCTGGGCTGGTCTGAAAAGGCGTCACATCTTAGAAGCATGTCGTTCCAGCCTGATGAGCAATCTGCCTCATCAAAAGACCTTTATCCCAATCAATACGGCTTTCGGCAAGGGAGCCCTGAACCGCCTGTCCACAGTCCCCCACCGCACAGCGCTCTGTGTGTGACTGTGTCTCTGTGTGTGCGCTCAACAGGGGATATGTTGGTGTGTGTATGTGTGTACATTGTGCATGTCAGATGCAAGGCTTTCATTCAAGGCCTGTTCACTAATAAGAGGAGGGGATGTCGTTATTGTTTTCAGTGTTGATGTCTGTATATATTTATTTGCATGTGTCACTGAAGTTCAAGTGTGCATTGGTTTGACGGTTGGAGTGTTTTTGGGTGTTTTTGTTCTATTGGAGGCCTATGACCGGATCAAAAGTGCTTCAGTGTTATATTTATGCATATTTGTCACTGATGGATCCAAACAGGAAAAATAAAATGCATTCATATACCGGATGTCTGCTAGTTATGGTGGTCAAGCCCTTTCCACTTTCTCCTTCATTCTGTCTATTTATTTAAAGATGTAGCCTACTCCAGCCATTTAGTTTTGCACTTCCTTTAAATTATGCTTTTTGGGATTTTTCCCATCTTTTACATTAATGTGTTAGTTTTCTGTAAAAATGTGTGTGGATGTAATAGATTGTGGTTGTCACGGGGAGCTTCCAGGTGACAATGTTCTAATAGAGTGCATTTGTTCCCTGTCTAAATAAGGGGGAAAAAACACATTTTGGCTTGTTAGCATGCTACCTGTGCAGGTATTTGGTCATAATTAAATCAAAGTACTGGACATTAACATCTATGATTTTGACCTGATGATGGCACAAAGTGATTGCAATATATCATGAGGGGAACTTGAATATACGTACCAAATTTTAATGGCAATCCACCCATTGGTTGTCAAAACATTTCAACTAAAATCTGAATTATCAACCTCATGGTGTTCTTCTCCGGGAACCATCACCTTATCGTGGTGGAGAGGTTTGTGTGTCCCTATGAACCTGAGGGCTGTGTTGTCTGGAGCTTTGTGCTCCTGGTAGGGTCTCCCAAGGCAAAGTGGTCTCAGGTGAGGGGCCAGACAAAGAATGGTTCAAAAACCCCATGAAAAAACGAGGTAGAGATGATGTGACCCTGCCCGGAGGAAGCCCGGGGCCCCCGTCTGGAGCCAGGCCCAGATGGAGGGCCCGTCAGCGAGCGCCTGGTGGCCGGGTTTGCCACGGAGCCCGGCCGGGCACAGCCCGAAAAAGCTACGTGGCACCTCTCTCTCCAACCCATGGGCCCACCACCTGTGGGAGGAACCGCTGGGGTCGGGTGCGCTGCCACATGGGTGGCAGTGAAGGTCAGGGGCCTCGACGGACCAGACCCGGGCAGCAGACGCTGGCTCTGGGGACGTGGAACGTCACCTCTCTGTGGGGGAAGGAGCCGGAACTTGTGCGGGAGGTGGAGCGCTACCAGTTGGATCTGGTGGGGCTTACCTCTACGCACAGTCTCGGTTCTGGAACCATACTCCTGGATAGGGGTTGGACTCTTTTCTTCTCCGGAGTTGCCCAGGGTGTGAGGCGCCGGGCGGGTGTGGGGATACTCACAAGTATCGTTGGAGTTTACCCCGGTGGACGAGAGGGTCGCCTCCCTACGCCTGCGGGTTGTGGGGGGGAAAACTCTGACTGTTGTTTGTGCGTATGCACCAAACAAGAGCTCGGAGTATTCAGCCTTCTTGGAGACCCTGAATGGAGTCCTGTATGGGGCTCCAGTAGGGGACTCCATAGTTCTGCTGGGGGACTTCAACGCGCACGTGGGCAATGATGGAGACACATGGAGAGGCGTGATTGGGAGGAACGGCCTCCCTGATCTAAACCAGAGTGGTTGTTTGTTGTTGGACTTCTGTGCTAGTCATGGATTGTCTATAACGAACACCATGTTCGAACATAGGGATGCTCATAAGTGTACTTGGTACCAGAGCACCCTAGGCCAAAGGTCAATGATCGATTTTATAATTGTTTCATCTGATCTGAGGCCGTATGTTTTGGACACTCGGGTGAAGAGAGGGGCAGAGCTGTCAACTGATCACCATCTGGTGGTGAGTTGGGTCAGAGGGTGGGGGAAGACTCTGGACAGACCTGGTAAACCCAAACGGGTAGTGCGGGTGAACTGGGAACGTCTGGAGGAGGCCCCTGTCCGACAGACTTTCAACTCACACCTCCGGCGGAGCTTTTCGTGCATCCCTGTGGAGGCTGGGGGCATTGAACCCGAGTGGACAATGTTCAAAGTTTCCATTGCTGAAGCTGCGGCGGGGAGCTGTGGTCTTAGGGTCTTAGGTGCCTCAAGGGGCGGCAACCCACGAACACCGTGGTGGACACCGGTGGTCAGGGAAGCCGTCCGACTGAAGAAGGAGTCTTTCTGGGATATGTTATGCCAGGGGACTCCGGAGGCAGTTGCAAGGTACCGAAGGGCCCGAAGGGCTGCAGCCTATGCCGTGAAAGAGGCAAAGCAGCGGGTGTGGGAGAAGTTCGGAGAAGACATGGAGAAGGACTTTCTGTCGGCACCAAGGTGCTTCTGGAAAACCGTTCGCCACCTCAGGAGGGGGAAGCGGGGAACCATCCAAGCTGTGTACAGTAAGGATGGGACGCTGCTGACCTCAACTGAGGAGGTAATAGGGCGGTGGAAGGAGCACTTTGAGGAACTCCTAAATCTGACTAATACGCCCTCTATGGTAGAGGCAGAGCTGGAGGATGATGGGGGATTGTCATCAATTTCCCTGGTGGAAGTTGCTGAGGTAGTTAAACAACTCCACAGTGGCAAAGCCCCAGGGATTGATGAGATCCGTCCAGAAATGCTTAAAGCTCTGGGTGTGGAGGGGTTGTCTTGGTTGACACGCCTCTTCAACATTGCGTGGAAGTCGGGGACGGTGCCTAAGGAGTGGCAGACCGGGGTGGTGGTTCCCCTTTTCAAAAAGGGGGACCAGAGGGTGTGTGCCAATTACAGGGGTATCACACTTCTCAGCCTCCCCTGTAAAGTCTACTCCAAGGTGCTGGAAAGGAGGGTTCGGTCGATAGTCGAACCTCAGGTTGAAGAGGAACAATGCGGATTCCGTCCTGGTCGTGGAACAATGGACCAGATCTTTACTCTCGCAAGGATCCTGGAGGGAGCCTGGGAGTATGCCCAACCGGTCTACATGTGCTTTGTGGATCTGGAGAAGGCGTATGACCGGGTCCCCCGGGAGACACTGTGGGAGGTGCTGCGGGAGTACGGGGTGAGGGGGTCCCTTCTCAGGGCCATCCAATCTCTGTACGACCAAAGCGAGAGCTGTGTCCGGGTTCTCGGCAGTAAGTCGGACTCGTTTCAGGTGAGAGTTGGCCTCCGCCAGGGCTGCGCTTTGTCACCAATCCTGTTTGTAGTATTTATGGACAGGATATCGAGGCGTAGTCGGGGTGGAGAGGGGTTACAGTTTGGTGAGCTGGGGATCTCATCGCTGCTTTTTGCAGATGATGTGGTCCTGATGGCATCGTCGGCCTGTGACCTTCAGCACTCACTGGATCAGTTCGCAGCCGAGTGTGAAGCGGCTGGGATGAGGATCAGCACCTCTAAATCTGAGGCCATGGTTCTCAGCAGGAAACCGATGGAGTGCCTTCTCCAGGTAGGGAATGAGTCTTTACCCCAAGTGAAGGAGTTCAAGTACCTTGGAGTCTTGTTCGCGAGTGAGGGAACAATGGAGCGGGAGATTGGTCGGAGAATCGGCGCAGCGGGTGCGGTATTACACTCAATTTATCGCACCGTTGTGACGAAAAGAGAGCTGAGCCAGAAGGCAAAGCTCTCAATCTACCGGTCAGTTTTCGTTCCTACCCTCACCTATGGTCATGAAGGCTGGGTCATGACCGAAAGAACGAGATCCAGGGTACAAGCGGCCGAAATGGGTTTCCTCAGGAGGGTGGCTGGCGTCTCCCTTAGAGATAGGGTGAGAAGCTCAGTCATCCGTGAGGAGCTCGGAGTAGAGCCGCTGCTCCTTCGCGTTGAAAGGAGCCAGTTGAGGTGGTTCGGGCATCTGGTAAGGATGCCCCCTGGGCGCCTCCCTAGGGAGGTTTTCCAGGCACGTCCAGCTGGGAGGAGGCCTCGGGGAAGACCCAGGACTAGGTGGAGGGATTATATCTCCAACCTGGCCTGGGAACGCCTCGGGATCCCCCAGTCGGAGCTGGTTAATGTGGCTCGGGAAAGGGAAGTTTGGGGTCCCCTGCTGGAGCTGCTACCCCCGCGACCCGTTACCGGATAAGCGGAAGAAGATGGATGGATGGTGTTGCTTGAAGAAAAGCCACTGGATCATCAAATTCGCTAGGCTTTATCCTTTGGGGGGCTGTTTGTACCATAGACTCTATAGAATATGGGCATAGTCTCCATGACATCACCAATAGGTTTCCAATAAGCCAAATTGGGCTCAATGTGGGCAGCTCCTGGACCAGTGGCTCCAGCTGTCAACCTTCTTGGTAGTGCCTGACGTCGGCTAACTCTCGGCTAACTCTCAGCTAACTCTCGGCTAACTCTCGGCTAATCCAAAAATGTTGGACAAAGAGGTGGAGCGTGGATGGAGCCTCCTTTGACAGCAGCCACCTGTCACTCAAAGCATCATGCAGAACTTTAAGCCTGAATATAATTTCATTTAGAAAATAAGTCAGTGGCTTTTTAACATGGGGGTCTATGGGGATTAGTCTTGCATTGCCTGCAGCCATTTCCTTCTTGAATAATGGTCAGGGGAGGAGTCTTCTTTGATCTCTTGGCTACCTCATTTCGTCCTCTCTCTTTTCTTTCTTTCTTTATTCCTTGGTTGGTTATATATTCTATTCTGTTGACTATGTGTTGGGGATGTCAGAAACGTTGATAAAAGGGGTCGGTGATGTAATGTAATGAATGCTGATGCTGTTGACGATGGTCATTGGTGATTATATTGTGTCAACTTTGTAGGCTGATGTGCACTTTTCCTACCCTATGTAGGTTACTTTGACGCTGCTATCCATGCACCTTGTACTGGTATTTATTTTCCTCATACTGTTACGGTTGTGTTCCAGTTGGACTGTGTGTAGAACATGTATGTATTTATGTGTCTTGTATGTGTTTTATATGCTGCACACCGAATCACCCTTCAGGGACACAAATAAAGCTGAATTTGATTGCCAGACCTTCCTCCACAGCTCTGCGGAGGAGGGTCTGGCTAGTCCACACAGCGTTCCGGGATGGGAGAAAAACGTGGTCTGGTTTGTCGGCATTTCTTTAAACCAATCACAATCGTCTTGGGTTGTGCTAATCGCCAGATGGAGCGACGGTGCCTCTGCAAAATAGTCTCTGGAAAGAACTTGTTTTGGTGGAACGTGTACGTTCAAAAGTTGTTTTAGTTGTGCAACAGAAAACTCAGATTGGACAGATAGTCTAGCTAGCTGTCTGGATTTACCCTGCAGAGATCTGAGGAGCAGTTAACCATAGTCCTCAGAAATCTACCGGAGTTTAGAACGCCAACACAAAGAAAGAGGAAGGTAACGGGCATCTGGCTGAAAATGAGGGACATCTGGCGGAATTTCCAGCAGCACTGGAGCAATCCCGGAAGTGGAACGTTGTGGATATAGACTAATGGGGATTGACTACAGTAGTACTTCCCATGACTAGTACAAATATATTTACGTGTAAAATTGGTGGAGTGGTCCTTTAATTTCTCATTAAAAAAAATAAAATTGGCAGGATGTGTGGTTGCGTTGCTCTATTATGACAAATTACCATTCTCCAAGAGTCCTTAGCCTGTTGGCCATTACAGGAGAGCCGTGAATTCATCTCTTATCTTGCTCATCCTGCAACTCCCGCAGGGGGGCGGCTAATTAACCTAATAAAAACGCTAACCATTTTCCTAAGGTAAATTGAATTGACTTGTCAACGGTGTGCGTCAATACACATAAGCAGCATTAGTAGTAAGTGGGAAGAGCGTTTAAGGTGGCTGGATGAGTGTACAAAAAAATGCCTTGTAGAAAAATTTCCTGTGTTAGTCTGGTGGCATTGTTTTTCAAATTCAAAGTACAAGCAATGTGTAAATGAGTTTGGGGCACAGGGCTTGATTGGCTCAAGGTAAATAGATCTTTTTTTGTCTAACTAAGAATATCTCAATGCTTTCTGGTTACATCTTTTGATGAGTGATGTGTTTTGTATTGCTGTTTTAAGTTCACAGAAGAAGAACTTGGTGGTTGGCATGAGTGGTAAGATACAAAGAGTGGCACCAGGGTTTTTCCTGACTCATGAGTTTATGGGTGAGTGTGAAATGGAAGCTGTGTTCGAAACCGTTCCCTATCACGGAATTGATGCACTATATAGTGTGTTCGCCATTTTGTAGTGGTGTTCGAATTCTCCACGGCAAATTTCATTCACTATATAGTCCACTATAAAATACCTACAATGCACTGCTAATTTGAGTGTACATACGATGTCCCCTACATGTTACTCCCGTATACCATAATGCAACGCGGCCGTGTTTTCCTGGAGGAAACAGTGGAAATTTAACATGCAACATACATATACAACCTTTTACTATCCTCCTGACTGCTCGCTTTGTTTCCAGGACGTGTTAGAAGTAATTTTGTTTCTGTTTTTTTACATGATGCTGGGTGCGCCCCCCTCCGTCACACAAATAACCGGCGCATCTACAGACGCATCGATGTGTTTTCAGTGAGTGTCCAAAATCTCGTTTGGTTGTTCCCTATATAGTTTACTATTTAATACACACTATATAGGGGGGAGCAGGCCTATGTCCCCCCAGCCCTATGTTCCCACATTTCTAAGATTTATTTCAAAATTAGGCCCTATATTCCCACAGTTCCCACATTTCTAAGATTTTTTTTCCAAAATTAAGCCCTATGTTCCCACATTTCCTTTTTCATAAATTTGTATCAGAATTTATTCCCCTTTCTCCCAATTTGGTAGCCAATTACACCCAACCTATTATCCAGTAGCAATGGACTACAGATGGAATCTGACCCTAACATTGGGCCTAATTTTAAGAAAAATCTTAGAAATGTGGGAACATAGGACTGTGGGACCATTGGGCTTTAGGAACATAGGGCTGTGGGACCATTGGGCTTTAGGAACATAGGGCTGACCCCATATAGGGGAATAGTGAGTGAGTGAGTGAGTGAGTGAGTGAGTGAGTGAGTGAGGGAGCGGTTTCAAACACAGCTAAAGTGTGTGTAAAAGGAAAAAGTCAAAATATAAAGTCTAAATGAAGTGCTGGAGTGTCCACGGGGTGGTGCATGGTGATGAGGAAGAAAGACCAGGGGCAAGGTTCAATCTCAAAACGGTGCACGGTTTCCTGGTTTGAACAACATGTTCCCTCCGAACGGCTTGGAATTGTGTTTTCTCTCGTTTGGTGGGTGTGTCTCTGGTTTATTGGCTGTGTCCCAGGTGATACCCAATCAGCAGAGACGCATCTGTAAACTCGTGGTAATAAAAAGGCACAACAAGGTGTTCAACACTACGTTTTGTCGGGGCTGAACGTGGCCCAGAACATAGTTGGAGGCCATCTTTAATGCATGTGAGCCAGGACACACACACGCACACACGCACACACACACACGCACACTCACACACGCACACTCACACACGCACACCCACACACACACACACACACACACACACACACACACACATACTATATTAGTGATTGTTTGAAGATCTTCTTTTAAGATTATCAAAGCACTTCTGTCATCTCACCCTGTCTCTTCGTCATCAGTCAAACTATCAACATTTGCTAAGAAAATGTAAAACTCCACTTTAATGACAACTAACAATCACATTTGTTTTTGCACCAAAAGGTAGAAAGATGTATATGTGCCAGGTCTAAGAATACCATGTCTAGTTTTTTAACTGTTTCACTCCTAAAAAAAACCACAATTCCAGGATATAACATACAAAAGGATGACCCCAGTGGCTGCATGCCAGTTTGATAGTTACATTCTAACAGAGTGATTTCTGGGAAATGCAGTGCAAAATCACAGCAGCAGTAAGCTCCAAAGTATTTTTTTAGAGCTAAAACTGGAGTGACACTTTACATTTGAATTGACTTCTTTCTTTCTCTGGCCATATTCTTCTCTCTCCATCTCTTTGTTTCTCTGCGTCTGTTCCTCAGCCTCCCGCTGTCTGCCTTCCTGCCTCATCCTGTTAATGTTAATAGCACCGGCTGATGTTTTAATAAATTAAGCTTGATTAAGAAGACTGTCACCCTTTTGATTCTAATGGGGTCTTAAACAAACTCTACCGTGATAGAATAATCATGAAACAAAAAAAAAAAAACATTGAAGGGGTGTGGAGTGTGTGTTTCTGTGTGTGAGAAGTGCCTGTGTGTGTGTGTGTGTGTGCGTGTGTGTGTGTGTGTGTGTGTGTGTGTGTGTGTGTGTGTGTGTGTGTGTGTGTCACTGCCTCTGCTTGTGTGTTAAGAAGTGTTGGGGAGTGTGTGGAAGCACCCAATGATAGTGCATCTTCACTGGGGAGTGTCAGCCTCACATTGTGTGTGTGTGTGTGTGTGTGTGTGTGTGTGTGTGTGTGTGTGTGTGACGGTTTACGAGTGCTCTTCTCCCTCTTCCCTCCTTCCTCTGGTCTTTCCCTGTGGTGGTGTAACGACCTGCAATCAGCTCTGAGTGTATCTCCATTAAAAGGCCTTTTCCTTCCCAGCCTGCACCAAGGCAAATGGCTCCGTTAGAGAAATTAAAACACACAGGAGGCTCGACTACCTCTCTAGTTATTACAGATCTATAGTTTCTTACTACTTCCCCCCACCAGGATGGTTATGGTTTGGTTATTTAGCAGATACCAAAGGATAATCCACTCTTACAAGAGAGTACTCTTGTTATATGTTCTGCTTAACATTATTTGGAGGCAAATATTGTAAAGACTACCATAGGGGAAAGCTGTTGCTCTTCATGGGAACTTCATCATAACAGGACAATTTGTATTACAGTATTGTCAAAGATGCAACTTAAAACTTTATTGGAAGAGGAGACAATAATCACTCAAAAATGAGCTTCCTGGGAAATTTTCATCTAACTTTATTTATACTCTGGAGAGATCATTGATGGGCGGCCCTTATTTACAATGACATTGAGTTAATTACAAAGACATAGAAAGGAAAAAGAACAAAAAAACCTGTAACACAGAAAAGAAAGCAGCGCCGTCATAATAATAATAGAAAGCCACCAAAACTCTCCTAATTTGAAATCAGGATGTAAAAGAAGACAACTATGTAAAGCAATTGCAAAGTAGAAGTTTGGAGGTCTAAACTCAGATTTCTAAAAGGCACAAGTGAGTTGATTTAAAGGAAGTGCTGTCATTTGTTCCACGAGTCAGATGCATTAAAATTATGTGCACTTTGAGTTCCTGCATGGTTTCAGCGCGATTTCATTTTTGTCTCAAATCGTAGGCATCTCTCCTTGATCTGCTAGCTGCCTGCCCCCTGAACACACCGTGAAAAAGCCCGGTCTCGGGAGACAACACAGGGGTCGTAAATGTCAAAGAAACACTAGAGGCACAGGATAGGCACCATAATACAACAAACCACTCCAGCCAATCACCATTTATTTTGAATTTACTTGGAACGTCAACAGAAGTGACCATGCAGGAACTAATAGTGCACCATTAAAAGCAGTTTTTCCAAGTTCAGACCGAGCTTTTGGAACATGAAGTAACAGCCAGTCAGCAGAGCGAGTCTGATAAAATGCCTCTGAGTGACAAAGCAGTTCTGTAAGGTAAGATTGTAGTTTTCCAACAAGGGCCTTACTGTACGTACACACCGCCGCTGATGTGAGCTTCTAAAGTTACCGGAAGTCATTCATTTTCAATGGAATCTGGCTTCTCTCAGCTGCAAGGAGCGGAAAGTCTGTCGACGTTGCGTTTTGAGCGACCAGAGCATCAATCAGAAAGTTGAAAGTAGGTCAACTTTATGGTAATGAGCTATGACGCAGGTCAGCGGCAAGCAGTGGCAAGCAGCGGCAAGCAGCGGCAAACGCCAGCAACCAATCGGAATATAGACGTCCTTCGCATTTATGATATGACGTTATTTGCGTATAGGGACCAGTTAACGTTACCTGCCAGTCACATGGTCTCTAAACAGTCCTCTCACAGTGAAGTCCTGCACGGATCAACAGCTGGCGGCTGCTCGCTCTGCCTGCATTCTTCTGCGGTTCAGCGGCTAACAAGCGAGTTAACTGCTAACAGACACCGCTGCGACCAACAAACAATACAAATTCTGTCATTATAAATGTAATTTATAAAAGGTTTCTAGTGTCAATGTATTGGCCGTGCAGTGGCTGCTTGTGCTTTTTCTTCAATCAATGTGTTGAACATGATCGAACATAGAATGCTGCCACGTCAGAGCGGCCTAAACGTCAAACAGCTTCCCCGTACTGTTTGACAAGCATCCTTGACAGGGCGGCCAGAGCTTCTTTGCAGCTCAAGTCGGCAGCGGTGTGTATGTACAGTTATAGATAGAGAGATACCAGTAAATTGCCAAATTCTACAAAATATCCCTCAACATTTGTAACAAATGTAATATTCCCACTAATGATATGCCTCATTACTAAAGGGGGGTCCCATCAAGTCCCTGAACTGAGTGCTATATTATGGGTTATCTGTCGTTCAAGCGTATTTCCCAAAATGTTGAACTGTTCCTTTAATGAGGGGTCTTCTTAATGGGCCTCGTCGTTTTTTCCAGGCACAGCCTTGTGACTCGTATTTTTGTCCAAGTAAAATACTACAAAAACAGTACTGTTTTTTTTACTGCAAGTGTAATACATTTACAACACGCTGGCAGGATTTTGCCAGCAGCCTTTGGCTCAAGGTGATTGGCAGCCCTTTGGTCTCTCTCTCTCTTAACCTCCTGACCTATTCTCCAGTGTGGTTTTATACTCTTTATATTTTCAAGCAATTTGTCAACAATATATTAAATATGAATTCCAAGGGCAACCGCACACTCTCACTCACACACACACACACACAGACCAGCATAGTTCTATTACTCCTCTGAAAGACTAGTGCCTATTTGAAGTGAACTGTTGTCCTTTCTAAATTAGGACGCCAAAATACAGGCTAATGCAGTTCAGTCACTGCGTGTTACACTAATCCTGTTGTTCAAACGCAGGATTCCCCCCACCATTTCTTATTAGCAATCTCCCAGAAATTAATGACATCTATTTAGGAGAAATGTTGGCTGTGTCGACTCCAAAGAACAGTGCATTTTGGTGAAGTGATGTATTGCAACCAGCCTGGATCCGATGTTGAAGCATTACGTGTGTCAACCTTGTGGGCACTGTGGAGAGTTCTTGAAGTGCTTTTTCTTAAATTCTTAAAAAGATAGGCTCCAAGGTCAATAGGATAGGATGTGACAAAAAGAAAGCTCCCAACAAACAGAAGTGTACAATGCTGACATTGCAAGATCCCTCCTTGTATTATTACCACGGCAACCTCCCCAACTTCAATGTCACGGTTGAAGGCTGCTGAAGCGCTGCTGACGTAATGCACAGAAATGGAATGCAAACATGTTTAAACATACAATGCACATAATCACAACACAGACTAGAAAAAACATACTGTGTATGCTTTTTGAACATAAAATACATACAGTGTGTTCAGGGGACAGGCAGCTCGCGGATAGTGAGGAGATGTTTGCAGTATGTGACAAAAGATCTAGCCTAAAAACGTGTGGCAGCGCTTAGAGCACCTTTAAGGAAAGTTTGCAGATGTTCTGTGTACTGCGCAGGCCCAGCGCCAGGGTAAAATTACTGAGGGGGCAGGTAAAAATTGCGAGGGGGGAATTTTTTTTTCTCATAAAGTAGCCTAAAATTAACTAATTTACCCAGGCTTTACCCGCATTGCCACAACAGGGTCAGCACTCGCAAATTTCTCGAAGCAGTTAAGTTGTCCATTTTGTATCTCTTTCTTTAAATAATAAGTACGACTTGACAAAGTAACTATTTAAAAGTCAGTTTTTGAGCTTTAGGCTTTCATTACAGATCAAACACACACACAAACATGCACACAGCTGTGACTGAGCTCTCACAGTGCGTGTTCCCGGTTGTAGATGTTTCCATCCGGTAATGGTGGAGACCTTGTAATAGTAATTGGGTTTGTACTTTTTTTGGACGATGTTGAACCAAGGGGGCAGAAAATACAACTGAGGGGGCAAAGTCCCCTTTTGCCCCCTCGTGGCGCCGGGTGCAGTACTGCGGTACATGCAGGTGAAGGGTGCCAGTACCCGGGGATCTGCGTTTACTCACCTGTAAAATCTCGGCTGGATGACTCGCTTCAGAAGGGTTGACAATCAGCAACTTTCCCTCTAGTGTTTAGCATAGCGCAGTACCATTGCAACCATACACAACACTGGGTTGGCCGCAGCATCCTCCCTAGCTCCACCCTCTCTCAAAATCACCATGCCTGGTTGTAAAAAAACAAGATGGTGAGGCCAGTATCGGCAAACTTGAGGCTTCAAAACGGAAGTCCACAAACCAATGGGTGACGTCACTGAGGCTACATCCACTATTTTTACAATCTATGCTAAAAACCCAGAATTATCTAAGTATACATGTGGTCACAACGTTTAAAACTGGCTGTTTCTTATTTATATATATATATATGTTGGGTTTTTTTACACAGACTGCACACACCAACACACAATACATACACATATGATGATACACAATTCGCAAAAAACAAAAAAGGCAAAATCAGAGGCTCAATAGCAAGCGCACGCGCCCGTGCACACGCATGCACGCACACACACACACACACACACACACACACACACCTGCTTCACATTATTACATGTTTTTTTATTGAGTGTCCACTACTTTAGCCTGAAAATGCAGCTGATCAATACGAGTTTGATTAACCACATTGAAAGAAGTTAATGCACCCAATCATGGCTGTAACCACTGAGATTGCCACTTGCATTTCGTTGTGCAACCCTGTGTTGTAGATAGGGCTGGGCACCGAACGTCAATACTTTTATGGCACCGAAAAAAATACCCGGTGAGTATCCTATGAGTATCAAAAAATTATTTATCTTTCGGTGCCAAATTTCGGTTCCAAAGGCGTCTGTGCACGTAAGCCCAAGCTTATCTGTCCTCTCTGCATATTGACACAGAGCGGAGCTCCGACCGAGACACACACACACACACACACACACACACACACACACACAGGTGCGGACAGAGTAAACTCGAGCAAACTACGACTCGGCTATGCAGTTTTGTTGAAGTCACAGTGAGTCAAGGCAATGCCGATAAAGTGGTTTCAAGTGTGGTTACAGTTTTTCAAAACTTCACGCAGACAACGTTATGATATTAATGGTGAGCCGAAAGCGGTCGCGTGCTGTTGTTTTACACTTCCTCTGAGACAAGCAGGCACAACAGTGGTTTCTGTGCCCTGATGACTGACTGACAGGCTGAGGTTGTAAGGAAAGGGAACTTCTACAGCACCTTTCAGCAACAAGGCAATTCAATTACATTTCTTTGCACTTAAGTTAGTTCTTCATTATTTCAATGTTGACAACAGGGCAGTCACCAAGTTTATTGTTAAAGGTTTGTGTCATTATGCAGTTTGCACTAAAAGTCTTTGTTCTTTACATTCCTTTGCATTTTATTTAGTTCAATATTAGCCTGTACACAATGTCATTTGTTTATTTATTTATTATTTATAATATGTTCATGTTGTGACAAAAAAGGTTTCTTTTTTTTGTTAATTTTTAGAGTCGGATTGATACCAATCCTGAGTATCTGACGGGCGCACCCCTGTCAAAAATCACAACCAGTTTTACTAATGTTACTCTGAGTGAGCAGTGTTACCAGAATTTTTTAATTTTGAGAACTGTTTTGATTCACAATCAAGGTAGAAAATAAAAGTTTGGTGTTTAATGTATTTTTGTTGATGTTGAAATGGATTTTAAAACATATGGTATCGAAAAAAGTATCATTAAAGAACTGGCATCGAAACTGAGGTATCGAAATTGGCACCGGATCGAAAGATTTTGAACGATGCCCAGCCCTAATTGTAGAATGACAATAACTGAACCTTGAGTAGACTGCACAGCTAACTTAGCCTCGATGTAACTATTCATTCATAAAAGAGGACAGGAAAACATACTTGCAACTAATGATCATTTTTATTATTGATTAAAGGCACGATAAGTAGGATTTTCCTAAAAACCAATGTATAGACTCAATGATGCAAAAATATTACCTCTCAATCATCACTACTGAACGCTCGTTGGGCTGGGAGGGATGGGCCAACTTTGAATGTTGCGTTTACAAACCGCAACCGACATACTCGTTCTGCGCGGACCTTAAGTTACGACTTTATTAATCAACCCAAAGAAATTCATTTTACAACTATATAAAACAGAAAATGTCAACAATTTCCTCAGGTTTGGAAATACCAGGCACACTTTATTTTTGTTATTTATCAATTTTACTATTATTTATAATAGTCAAGTTTAAATTGTCCATACCTTGTTTCGCACTTTGTTTGCTGGCTTGTCCATATTCATCTACTGTATGCAAATGTCTGTGTATCAGTGTGTGTGTGTTTTTGTGTTTAAGTGTGTGGGTGTGTGGGTGTGTGCGTGAATGCCTGCTTTCTAAAGGGTGTTTTTGCCAACCCATCCATACTAATACTTCCACTATAATAATAGAACCAGTCCAAACTCTTCTTTGTTCTTCCCTTCTCTCACAATAGCTCATGTGATCTACAATTCCTTTGGAGAGAGCAGTGCCTGGACAGAGAAAGGGAGTGAGAGAGGTTCCCAATGTATGCACAAAACACTTCTTTGTATCTTGAAAAAGTGAAAACTGCGGAAAGAGAATGCGAAAGGGAGGAGGCTTTTACAAATCCTCAAACTAGCTCAATTTTGGAAGTTTTCCTGGGAGATGCATAGTGAAAGTTTAGAAAGTAAACCCCATACTTGTACCAAACTGAAGTATTAGTAGATGTGGAGTTAAAATAAGTGATGATGGGTTGTGGTTGAAGAGAGCATAGAAGAGTGGTGTCATACATTTTTTATGGATGAAGAAAAGTCAAGGACACAATGGGTTCAGTATAATGTATAACTTATAAGTTAGCAGTCTTAGCTTAAAGGCAACTATTTCCAATATACACTTTTTTATATATTGTTTGAAATGGTCTTTACACCCCAGCAGAAATAAATAACTTATGGGCTCTGAAAATGGAGCAAAAAAGATCTGTCATCTGTAGCTGCCTTGAACATATAAAAACTCCCACCAATCCCTGCCTCGCGGTCCGCTTGGAAAGAACCAATGAAATGCCTCCCTGCTGCGCGTACTCTACCAGCGTCATCGCCGCAGTGCTAACAGTAGTCATGTCTGTTTTAAAGCTTTAGTGGGTAACTTTTTTATAATACTGTAATGGACGTCCGTTACATTCAAGCCATTGCCAAATTAGTTGATACAAAGCTAAATAAGCCCTTTCAGCTCCACAAAACTATGTTTACAAAATGGTGTAGTCCAGCGACTTTCGCGTGCAGAAATTCAAGTGAAGATCATGTGGGGGTTTTTTTTAAGATTATTTTTTGGGCATTTCCGCTTTTAATGATAGGAAAGCAGTGAAAGGGGGAGAGAGAGGGGGAAGACATGCAGGAAATCGTCCCAGGTCGGACTTGAACTCTGGACCTTCTGCGTCGAGGCATAAACCTCTGTATACATGCGCCCACTCTACCAACTGAGCTATCCTGGCCACAAGATCATGTGTTTTTGACTCCTTCGTGTCCTCCTTGGCTATGTTACTGCATGGGGGTGATGCCACTTAATATATCCATGGGTGGTGCGTGATCACAGAAGGCTTGTGTCACGTGGATGGTCTGACAGTGTTGTTGCCATTACTTAGAATTCCTCATGGGGGAGACAGAAACTGCACAATAGCTTTAAACATTCGGTATGATAATATTAGCTGTTGCTTACCGGTGAATGAAGACGTGAAGTATAACTGCGATCCGTTGCCCACAGCGGGGCAGCGGTGCTCATGCATGTCTGGTTGTGGGTGGAGCTCCGAGGGCAGGGGGAGGGGTTAGACAGAGCCTGCCTTTAATCTTGCAAATTTGTCTCCAAACCCGCATGATTGGGCTCTTTCTAATGGTCATTAGTTATAGCCTTTATTTTTAGTTTAAGAAATACCACCATTATTCACACCATTATTTTTGATTATCAAACTTATGCTTCCTGCTCAAGGCTCGACCATTGGCTGTCAACAACTTGTAGTCTGCTCCTTCAAAGAGAATTGAAGCTCAAGCTAACTCCCAACTCGTCAAATACTGACCGATGCAAAAATCACCCTTTAGCGTCTGCATGGAACGCACCGGGCAGAGCATCAGCTCGACCCTGGCGCTGTAAGATGACGTATAAAGAGTGACAACGGTAGCAAGTAGTTTCAAAAAACGAAAATTAGCATAATGAGGTAGGCTGGGGTGTTGGATGGGTCAAACAACACAGGACTTTTACCCAGGAGACTGAGGTCCATGTCCCGTTCTTGTCCCGAGTGCCATTAAAATGTACATTTTGTAACCCCACCCACCATCTTTTACCAATCCAGAGCGTCAAAAAATTACGCCAAGAGTCCCGACCATGCATGCAGCAAAATGACGCCAAAGGGCTTAAGATGCTAAAAGAGACTTTTTGTGTCAGTAATTAACGCCAAAGGAACCTCACCAAAAGTCGTTTTTTGACATGCCGGGTGTGAGAATGTGTTGAATAGATTCCAATAGTGACACACCATGACAAAAAGTCATCAGGAAATGTCCACTGAAACTTCTCTCACCACTCTGCAGCATCATCCACTTCCCCACCGTCTATTTATTCTGTACGGTTTGTATGCTCCACACATTTCAGCCCGGTCTCATGGCAGTTTGTGTAAATGTCACGTTATTTTTAATCTATTGATACGTGTTCACAAGGACGTTTTTCTCATTTTTTACGTGGTGGCCAGCACGAAAATGTGAAGTAATGTATTTCAATAGGAAGCATATTTCGTGGTCAAAGCACGAAAATGGTAGGGAGTAGTATAAAGAGCCGAAAATCGGCGTAGGGAGGTTGGTCGGGGTGGTGGATGGACCAAACAACACAGGACTTTCACCCGGGCGAGCGGTGATCGCGTCCCGCGTGTGGCGTTTTGTTTCCCGTAGTCTTCCTAATCACAACCATCCCGTTATTGTCGCGCGTCCCCAGCGGCCGTCTCCCGGCGTGTGAGGCGTCCTTTCCCCGTAGGGTATTTCGTGCTGGCCACCATGTAAAAAACGAGAAAAACGTCCCTGTGAACACATATCAATAGATTAAAAATAACGTGACATTTACACGAACTGCCGTAAGACCGGGTTGCACATTTTCAACAAAGAAAAGCTACATACATTTGTTTCCTTATGATCAAGAGTAGAAGTGTGCGTGGCATGCCTCCCACTCTTCTATGGATCAGTACAACGCTATCTTAGCACGCTCATGCACAACACTCAGATGGGAGTCTTACTTTGATTTTACTTTCATGGAGCTTCCTAACAGCCAAATTCTTACAACTTATTTTTTGAACATGCTTTTCTGGGCTTGTACTGGAGGTTGTTTAGATATGTTTTTGTTGCTGTTTCGTTTCTACTTGTAATGTTTACAGTAGGGTGACGGTTTTCATTGGCCCCGATCCCAATATGAGTCCTTTAAAGCTATCTAAACCAGTAAGTACTGGATATTTATCTAAATGCTGGGTAGCTCACTTGGTTAAACGTGCACCCCATGTACAGAGGCTCAGTCCTTGCTGCATCGGGCACAGGTTCAATTCCATCCCGTGACCCTCTGTTGCATGTCAGTCTCCCTCCCTTTCCCCTTTCCTGTCTTCAGCTGTCCTATGTAATAAAGACCTCAAATGCCAAAAAATAAATAAAAATAATGTATTTGTCATGCAAAAATAACGATAGGAGCCTTCTAAATTTGGGAAACCTGCCTAGTTAATTTCTAAGCTTAAATTATTGATATGATGGGAATGAAAGTTTTGCTGCAAGTATGTGACTCCTAGCATTGAAATGAAGCGATCAGCTAGAGAGAAGACGTAGCAATTGCACGTAGTTGTTGGGAGTACAAAAACACTCCTGGTTGTACCAACAAGTCCTCCAAACCATAGGATGATATAGGTAATTTATTCCTACCCTCTGATTTGATTCTTAAATTGGCACCCCTAGTGGTAGCAGGAAATAAGACCTACAGGAGCGTTTCCCTCCCCATATCTAAACCAGAGAGCCTAACGGTTGCGGTTTTAAATACGTCGTTAACATTGTGAAACGGTTGCAGTTTGGTTACGTTCAGGCACAAAAACTACTTGGTTATGTTTAGGCATCAAATGTACTTGAAATTCAGACAAACATTTTGGCTGGGGTTACAATCAGTACATTTGTTACGTTACTTCACTTCTGGTTACGTACGTGACGCAAAATAAAATGTGACATTGTTATGATGATATTAGAAGCACTTTTCCGGTGAGCGCCGAGCGTTACTGCGCAGCCTCCAACTGAGAGAGAAGACGTAAATGTGATGTGAGCAACCTGTCTGAAAGTTGGAAGTCTTCTTGCCAAGAGATATCTCAGTCATTCCCAATCTGAATCAGAGACGGAGAGCATAGGTATATGTAAGGAGATAACATAGGCACAGGCTAATTATTGCTAACTAAAATGCTAGTTAACATTAGTAATTAAACTTAAACAGCTAATGTAAGTCGAAACTGCCTGTGAGCTTCTCCTGTACTATACGTTAATTCCTCTACTATGCGACAGAAAGTCCCGTGGTTAAGACACAATCGTTAACTTATTTTTACAAAAACGTCATACAAGGCAATGAAGCCTTTTATACATTGTCGTGTTTCTTTAGAAATAAACAATGGACAAATAAAGTCTTTAAATGCTTCAGATGTAAAGTTATTCGCTGTCAGTGACGTCAAAATGAATGGCAGTCAATGGGATGCTAACGTCGGGTAGCGTCATCAAAATGGCGCCATAGGAGCTACGCGTTGTGAGGAGAAGCTTACCCCGTTGACTTTGTCACCTTGCTTCCTGCTTTGCTCCCTTCATAATTACTATGGCCACTAGGGGGATCTGCCACTAGAAACGTTAAAGAGCGCCTATTATGCTTTTTCTCAACCGCGTGAAACGCCTCGCCCACAATTCTGTTTGAAATTTCTCAATTAGTGATGTCAGTGATTGAGAAAGCCAGTCCAGTTTTTCAAATGTGTTGCCCGTATGCGCTGCCTGAGTAAAAGTTCAGCCGCCCAGTGGCTGGTTTGAATTTGGTTGACCAATCAAAACAGAGTGGGCCAGGTGACCAGTCAGAGCAGGCTGGGCTTTTCAGGAAGGCGGGCCAAGAGTTCAAACAGAGTGTTTCAGGCAGAGGCGCTGCAGCAATGGGCAGCATGAGAAACATAATATTTGACACTGAAAAGGAGTATAATAGGGGCTCTTTAATATGAGTCGTAACTGTTTCTTCAACAAACAAATTATGGTGCCGTTTTTCAGGGGAGGACAGTCTCGGCTGTGCAGTGGTGTTACAGAGAGAGGCTCCTTTTACTGTACAGAACAGACACCAGCTTGCAGAGAGCACACAAACCCGACAACAGACAAGTGTTATTTTGGCCTGTCATCAACTTACTCAATGGATTCGTGGTAATTAGCAGCAGCTGCTATGATCTGACACCAGTGATGTTTTTCATTTTAACCAGTGAAAGTGACGGTCCGTGCCAGCTAAAAATGAAAAGCTGCTACTTCAAAGTTTTTTACACCGATTTCTTGTGAGAAAGAGAGAAGTGATTCATTACCATCTGAGCTAAGCAAATTTGGCCTCCCTGGGTGTCAGAACCAAATAATTGTTGACATTTCCGTCTCGTATGCAGGGAAATGCTGCCTATGTCATAAAGTAGAGCAGCACTGTAACAGCAGGCTGAGGTGGAGAAAAAACACTCAAGTACGGAGTTTGAGAGCGGCAACACACAGGATGTCAAATGGCCAATATCCTGGAAATGTACTTCCGTTGATCCAGTCTTAATATTTCTGCCTGAACCAATATTATAAGCTACACTGTCAACTCCATTATGATACCTTAAAGGGGAAGTATTATATAGCATTTTCAGGTTGATACTTGTATTTTGTGTTTGTACTAGGACATGTTTACATGCTTTAATGTTCAAAAAACCTGCTGCACCTGTATTCACCCGATGTATGAGACGCTCTGCTGATCTCTTTAAGCCCCCCCGCCTCCCGAAAAAGCCCAGTCTGCGCACAGAGCCGCTGCAAAATAGTTAATAGAGAAAAGTCAGATTGGACAGCTAGCTGTCTCAATTTACCCTGCAGAGATCTGAGGAGCAGTCAACAATAGTCCTCATAAATCCACAGAATTTAAAAATTCCAGAACAAAGAAAGCGGGAGGAAATGGAAAATACACGGATCGGGTGGAATTTCCTGCAGCACCAGAGCAATCCCAGGAAGTAGAACGCAAAGGATATAGACCACTTTTGAGTCAACTTTTAGGTTCTAAGGTCTGTCTGAAAAAGAGTGAATGTTGATGTCAGTGAGAGTACCTGATTAAATAAAGGATAAAGAATGACTCTGAGTCGCCTTGATCGCCCACGCCATCTGTCTTGGTTGTTTTTCCTCTCCGCTGTCATTCTTTCTACTCCCGTCACCCTGTCAGCTTCTTTGTGTTATTGTTTTGATCAGCGCTATTGTGCATGTGTCCACACATCTCTTCTAACTGTGTGTTTATCGGCACCCATAACCTGTACATATGAGTGTGTGTGTGTGTGTGTGTGTGTGTGTGTGTGTGTGTGTGTGTGTGTGTGTGTGTGTGTGTTTATGCACCTGTCTACATCTGCATGTGTGGACAGTATTTGTGTGTGTTTGGCATGTTTCCTGCTCCCCTCATTGTCTCATTAGAAACACAGACTCCAGCCATCACACTCACTGCACTGCAGCAGGGACCCATTGAAATCAGAGTTATACCGCACAGACATTTATGGCCACGTTTATGCACGTGCGCACACAGAAGCGCCAACACAAAGACACGGTCAGCCCTATGTTCCCACAGCCCAATGGTCCAGCATTTCTAAGATTTTTCTTAAAATTAGGCCCTATAGTGGCCGGGTTGGGTCAGTGGGTAGAGCAGGCGCACATATATTTAGAGGATTATGCCTCGACGCAGAGGTCCAGGGTTAGACTCCGACCTGTGACGATTTCCTGTATGTCTTCCCCCTCTCTCTCCCCCCTTTCTCACCTGTCCTGTCCATTAAAGGTGGAAAAGCCCAAAACATTATCTTAAAAAAAATTAGGCCCTATGCTAGGGATAGGGTTAGGGTTACAGTACATTCCATCTGTAGTCCATTGCTACTGGATAATAGGTTGGGTGTAATTGGCTACCAAATTGGGAGAAAGGGGGATAAAATCTAATACAAATTTATGAAAAAGGAAATGTCGGAACATAGGGCCTAATTTTGGAAAATATCTTAGAAATGTGGGCTGTGGGAACATAGGCACGCTCCCCTGAATACCATGTGTCAAACTCAAGGCCCGCGGGCCAAATGCGGCCCCTCGCAGATTTTGATCCGGCCCGCATATCAGTTTGTGTTTTTGTCGCTTGTTTCAATGTTTTAGCCACTTTCACTGACGTTTTTTTTTATTATTTTGTCGCTTTTTTCAATGTGTCAATAGTTTTTTCCCCACGCTTTAGGCGTTTTGTTTTTCTTGGCGCTTGTTTCAATGTTTTTTTGTCGCTTTTACTTATAATGGCTACGGATCTTTTTCCTGACATTTTAGGGCTTTATGAAGCCCAAACTGTAAGAGAAAACACTGTTTAAGACATCTAATGATACAGTCAACACATTTGACTTTTTCTCTTTAATAAAAGCATGTCAATAAACTCTACATGTCTGGCCCATGATGTGATTCTCATTTTCCAGTCTGGCCCTTAGTGAAGTTGAGTTTGCTGTATAATGAGGTACACAAACAAAAAAGTAATCGAGAAAACCGATTATTTTGCACGTTACGTTTTGCGAGTAAACTCTCACTTTGTCTTGTGTTCTGACTTTAAAAAAAGATTTTCAAACGGGAAAAGTATGAAGGGAAATTTCACAGCTCGCCGTGTTTACACTGTTGATTAGTTTAACTGATTTTTTTTTTTAACTTCAATAAATGCGACATCTTTCCAAAAGACAATAAGTAATCGGGGTAAATAATCGTGATTTCAATAGTGACCAAAATAATCGTGAGTATGATTTCTTACATAATCGAGCAGCCCTGACACACCATTAGGGCCATATTATGGTTGTTGTGGCCCGCGGGCCAAATCCGGCCCCCTGCAGATTATGATCTGGCCCACATATCAATTTAGGTTCACAATAAATTTTGGCCCGCCTAGTTGTGCGCCAAAAGCACAGGAAACTGCAGTTACAGGACACTCAAAGCAGAATTTGGCAGATTTGCTGACTTTGAGACTCATATTTAGGCAGAAACATTGTTGTAAAAAAAAAGATCATTGTTTTGCTTTGATGTGCTAAATTCTATGATGGCTGACTTTTGTAGGGCTTTATGTCAACAAAAATGCAACAAAAAGCATCAAAAATGTCGGAAAATGTGACAAAAATGTCAAAAAAGGCGACAATTTAAAAAAACAAAAGTGAGAAAAACGTCTGAGAAAGCCATAAAGAAGTCGGAAAAAAAACATAAAAAAATGACTGCCGCGCTACAGCGAGGTCAAAAAAGCGACATGCAGTAATACAGTCAAAGATATTTTACTTTTTCAATGAAACAAAAGCAAGTCAATTACCTTTCCATGTCCAGCCCTTGATGTGATTCTCTTTTTCCAGTGTGGCCCTTAGTGAAAATGAGTTTGAGACTCCTGTTGTATGGTATTGTAAAGTATCTGTTGTACATGTTGTCTGTTGTAGATGTTGTCTGTTGTACATGTTTGTGTTTTAGTTTTTTATGACTGCAGCAAGTGCCCAAGACAAATTTCCCACCTTGTGGGACAATAAAGTTCATCTTGAATGTTGACTCTTGAAACTTGATGGGAAAGTGTGAATGGTCAGTGGATAAATGTGGTGGGTGGGACTGGAACATTAGATTTTGGATTAAAAATAAGATCAAATGATCGTTTTTTGACATGGTTAATGTTTGAGCATTGTCGTTTTGTTGGCTGCAGGAAACTTTTAAGTCAGTGTAGTCAAATCATTAGAGGGTGTGTGTGTGTGTGTGTGTGTGTGTGTGTGTGTGTGTTTGTCTGTGTGTGTGTGCATATGGAAGAGAAAGAGTTCTAGACCAGGGGTCTTCAACGTTTTTTAAGCCAAGGACCCCTTAACTGAAAGAGAGACGGAGCAGGGACCCCCTACTACATATATTGTATAAAATGAAGTTGCATATTAAACTTGGCCTACAATAACTTGTATGGCGGCCTAAAGCCTTTATACATACCGTTTTGCATAGAATACTAAGCTATTAAAATAGCCTAATAATTGTTGGCATGATTTTATAAATCATGTTTTAATGTTAAACATACATGTGACACAGACCATCTTTAGGATGAACTGTATCTGTGTCCTACCTCAGGTAAGGTAGTGCTACCTTAGTCACTACCTTACCTATAGGCCAGTGAGCAGTGGGGATTTATATATTTGCAAACAAAATCAATACCAGCTATATTCTTGTTGACTGCATGCCTGATAAATGCCCCAAAAACTTGAACTTACTTATTTATATTGCTTTAGCTTTTAACAGTGATGTCTCTCTCTGTTTCTACACACGTCAGAAACCTCTGGAGCTTTTTTTTTTTTTTTTTTTTGCGAGTAGGCATGAATGTAAAATATTTGGAGCTTTTATCTTTTACTAAAATCCAAAGTTTGACTTTTATCTCATGACTTCGTGACGTTATCTTTTTAATCATGTGGTTTAATAAGTTTGACTGATTACTGATAGAACAGAAGAGATCCTTTTCTTCTTGCTTCAGTTACGCACACGCACACACACACACACACACACACACACACACACATACATACACACACACACACACACACACATACACACACACACAAGCACTCACACACACACACACACACACACACACACATAAACACACACACACATACACACACGTGCACACACACACACACACACATACACACACAAGCACTCACACATACATACACACACACTCACACACACATACACACAAACACACACAAACGTACACACACACATACATACGCATACGCACACACACATAAACACACACACACGCACACACACACCAACACCCACATACATACACACACACACACACGCCCGCATGCACGTCTGCACGCACACATACATACATACACTCACACACACACACACACACACACACGCACGCATGCACACCCACCCACACGCACACATACATACACACACATACACACATGCACATAAACACACACACACACACACACGCCCGCATGCACGCACACATACATACACTCACACACACACACACACACACACACACACACACACACACACACGCATAAATATTCATCAGACTGTAACTATTGTCCGTTAGTTTAACCGAGCTGCCTCAGGTTACACTGGTACATGTGTACATTTTATCACAAATAAAAGACAAAAACAGGAAATCACATTTTAACGAGGAGGAGGGGGGGGGGGTGAATAAAGACGATAATACAGAACAAGGGTTTCTTTTTGGCTTCAATTCTTAACTGGAGATGCTGTATTAAACATTACGTCTGATTTGCAGATGAAGAAATGTGACTAACAAAGGTTGTGGCTGATTACTTCAATTATTTCCGTCTTGTCTTTAATGTAGCTTTGCATTAAGATGGTCGCTCTCATGTACATCCTGTATTTTCAGGGTGCATTTCCACCACTCTCCATGAGTCACTGCATATATGCCAATGCGTCTCTTTATGGAAGTGTTTGTGCGTCTGGATGTGCATTTTTCCAACTGCCACCTCCTTTTCTTTTTTTCCCTCTCGCTACCATAAACACTCTACCTCCGCCCTACTCCCTCCCTATGACTCTCTCTCTCTCTCTCTGATATACATAGCAATGACCCCGTCTCAGTCATGCCGGCACCATGCTGTGAATTCCATCTGAGCAGAAAAACAAGTGGAGATTGTTATGCAAATGGCCATGTGGTGGTCCTGGTGCAGGAGGGGGAAAAAATGGCGATGTTTGTATCTTTATGTGTGTTCTGGGAGACAGCGAGAGGAAAAAAGAAGATACAGACACAGAAAGAGCAAGAGAGAGGGGAAAAGGGAAACAAATCAAAAGAGAGAAGAAACAAAAATGGAGGGTGGAAGGAAACATGATAAGGATGCCGTGAATGCAAACAGGATGGCATTATAAGATGCTGTTTTAAATGTATGTTTACAGGAATAATATAGGCAGGCGGTCTGTAAGGCATCCTCACTGATCAGCCAGGAAGAATGTTCAGTAACTGTGTGTGTGTGTGTGTGTGTGTGTGTGTGTGTGTGTGTGTGTGTGTGTGCATCATGCAAATGAGCCTTTTTTTGTTATGTGTGTTTGTATATTCTTGCATCATATTTCATATGTATGTCTGTCTGTGTATGTTTCTGGAAATGCTGACTCTTTTTTCTCTTACTGTCAACATCTGTACCCACACACACGCGCACACACACACACGCACACACACACACACACACACACACACACACACACACACACACACACACGCACACACACACAGCATAAAGAGCTAGGAGGTAATGAAGGGAAATAGCAGGTCAGTTACTCTTTAATTGTCATTGCACTTCATCAGGAACACATCAATCCAGCAATGCTTCACTGGGCAGAAAGCATTGGCCACACACACACACACACACACACACACACACACACACACACACACACACGTGCATTAAAATTGGTTATAGGCCCTACATGGCGAAGAGGAAATATATGATCATGTGTGAATTCCCTATTATATATATATATATGCTACTAATTTGCTTTGCCAAATACATTTTGGAGGAAACATGGTCATGTGTGGATGGCTGAGTGTAGAAACACTGGAGGGTTTGCACCAGGTCCTCCAACCCAGATGTTAGGTTCTGGCTAAAACACCTGGTTATGTTTAATATTAAGGAAAGATCATGATTGGTTAAAATTTAGAAAAAACAAAGCCCTATATATTAGTATATTTCAACAACATTGGAAATATGCTTATTTGTTTTATTTTGAAATCTATTTGAGCTTTAATGATCTGTTTTTTGTAAATTAAAAAATGTTGCTGTATGCAAGTACAAGAGAAGGTTTACTTTTTACTCCATCGGAAGGCATTTGTAAATGTTGCTGTCTGTCTTACATGCCATTGCCGTACCAGTGAACTAGGCCGTTGTTCTCTTCTCTAATGAAAAATGGAGAAGTACTGTGACGAAGCATTACATTCGACATCATAGATGGCAAAACTGTTGATAAAGGTAAGGCTGTTGCTGACTTTGTAAAATGCAACTGCTATACAGTAACGTCAGCTTGTCACCCGAATGAGCTGGCAGGGGCACTGCGGGTGGCCTTTAATTAATTTAAACAAATCACGTTACTTCTTATTGTTTAAAGGTCCAGTGTGTAGGAATTTCTCCCATCTAGCGTTGAGATCATATATCGCAATCAACTCTCTCGCACCACCCAGTTCAAAGTATGTATTACAGCTACGGTAGCCTTCACGCTTCAGAAAGCCGGTCTCTTGCTCTTTTCAACATTCTTTTTCTTTTTCTGGGCGAAGAAGAAGACTCCTGTTGCTGAAATTTGGATTTTGAATACGTGTGGTCCTCCATGTTTCCTTCTTCACACTTGCCGGGGTCAGGAAGCTACGATACCCATTAGCAGCATTAGCATCACCTGTAAGTTTATCATGTGTCAGCGAAAACACGAAAGGCGGAGCAGTATGCCCTGTATGTCCCTTACCGGCTAACGTATTTCAAGATGGAGCATGAATATGGAGCATCTACCCCAGTTCATGCGAATGCAAATGTAAAATTTCAAGCCAAAAGGTATACTTGGAATTGATGGTGGTGGTAAATATTCATGAAAAAGGACAAGTTTGTGAACAAGCAACACAAATTTTGATAATGAACAACTAAACACGTTACACACTGGGATCTTTAAACTTAAGAAGACTGTGAGGGATCAAGCAGTAAGGCACACAGAGTCACAAACTCAACTCAGGACAAAGAATAAAATCCAAATGTTTTTAATGAAGGTTATTGTTAGGCAAACAAAAGTCAAAAACAGTATCAAAAAACAAGGTAGAGTCCAAGAGGTAAAAAAATCGCAAAGGAGAGTGGTGCCAAAAAAAAAAAGAAAAAGACTTCTAGTTAAACTGCTCAAACAAACGTAGTAGAACAAAAGCCCAGAAGATCATTTTAACTTTACAGGAGACAAACAGTGGAAGATCTGGCGAATCACTGACATGAATATACTGAGGGAGTCCGTATGCCACGTAGAGACGAGACCAGACAACAACTGAGGAGAGAGGGTTTTTGGTGAGCTCAAAAGAAATAATGGTTATAAGAAAGAAGCAGACAATACAAAAGTAACTAAATGTGCGCGCTACAACAAGATAGCTAAATAAAGTATGTATGTGAAACAACCATGTGTCCTGTAAATTATTTGTAATTAATAAATGTTTGAATAAAACAAAAGCATGTATGTATGTGTCAGAGAAATGATATGAACCAATGCTTAAGAAAACATAATGTGAGTTGCGAGAGGTTACTACTTTAGGATGGCTGTGCGGCCATGGCTCTGGCCATCACAAAGACCATCACTTCAACAACAACAACAAAAATGAAGTACAGAGCTGGAGTCTGGATGTGGCTATAGCCTAGCTTGACATATAGACTGGAGGCAGGGAAACAGCTACCCTGGCTCTGTCCAAAGTTTTAAAAAAAAGGCAAACCATCACCTAACCTGACGCGTCAGATGGTTTGTTACACAACCGTCTGAGGACACAGAGAGAGACAACATAACTTTTTTTTTATCATCATCTCGATATCAACTTGCACAAGAAACATATTGCGACAATCTGATTTTTTTGTGTTAGTAGAAAATTGCACTTTATTATGTAACTGTCAATTGTTTTTCAAGTGGTGCCTTTTATATTCAATTCAATGTTCAATTTGTTCAAAACAAGAATGCTGGAAATGATTTCCTTTCATTTGTTTTTTAAATCAACAAGAATGTGTTGGTATTTTTAGCAGAATACTGAAAGCAGCAGAACTGAGAAACCCTTTAACTGTTTAGTTATTGCAAGTAATATTGTAATATCCCGATATTCAACAACATTATCGCATATTTTCCTCATATCGTGCAGCCCTCATAAAAAACTCTGGCCAGCATTTCTCGACAACATGCATTTACTACTGCAAATACGTTATATATGAATATAATTTATAGGCAACATGGTTTAAATATGTGTGTGTGCCTATGTCTGTGTTGATGTGTGTGTGCCTCTGCCCATTACTTCTGACTCTCACTATTTCTCTATTTTCTCAGTGACTCTATCTCAAACTTCTCACACACACACACACACACACACACACACACACACATACTCACACTGTCTCTTCCACTTTGTCTATGTTTATCTCTCACACACAAACTCTCCACCTCGCTGCCAGTGCTTCTTTCTCAGACTCTCTCTTTGTCTTTCCTTTGCTTTCAGAAGCGCTCGCAACCACGCACACTTGATCGTTATCCAACAGCGTCATCAATAATTAGGTCTGGTTTATGAAACCCCGGTGCAACTCGCCACCAAACGCTCCGTGTGTATTATTCATAGTGGACACTGATCACACACACACACGTTTTGTTTTTTTGGTGTGTTGTTGCCTTGTCTTGAATGAAGGTTGCATCAGTTTACATCAGCAGCAGACACAGTGGCAGGCTGGACCCTCCCAACCCCCACCCCTCCCAGCCGAGAGCCGGAGAGCCGACCACAGATCACATCAGCTCAAAGTTAGTGTCTTTACACTTCTTATCTCCAACTGCTGGGATTGATTTGGATGCTTACAGCCTTTTAACCTCATGTGAACTCGAGTGTGTGTGTGTATGTGTGTGTGTGGGGGGGGGGGGGGGTTCTCAGGCAGCTCCCTGCGAGGATTTGGCCGAGATAAAACTTAAAACTGACAAATATTCGTGGAAAGCGGACAGCAGCACGTGTTTGTGCTGAGTCAGGGGTTGTAAACACAAGTTAATTAAAAACACAATACTGTTACAATGTGTGGTCCAAATAAGCAATAATCTTAATATCACATTTAATTCCATAAAGCTTTATTTGCGACATTCATTCGCTGCTTTTCTTCCGTTTTAAAGAATCCATTGGATGCAGTACTGAGATTAAACAATGTGCAATAAACTGCCTAAAGTGGCAGCCATTTCAACACATAGACGTGAAGATATTCAAATATAAAACAAAAGGCAAAAGGCCGAACTGTTAATTAAGAGTTGAAATGGCTGCAAACAGTAAATACTTTCTCAGGCTGGGCAAACTTAGTTTGGAAAAGTTAAGAACATTTGGACTAGAAAATGATTACAAAAATAAATAAAAGATAACGTAAAATCTTCTGTATCATCCATACTTTTAATAGAAAAAACAAGGGTGCATGTATTGATTGAATTATTTAGGAAAGTTATTGTGATACCAAGTGTGTGTGTGTGATTTTTTACATTTAACAGCTAATGTCCATGCTAAGAAACTGAGCCACTGATAATAAAACTTCTATTGTCACCAAGAATAACAACAGATTTGAGGCAGAAATCCTAAAAACAGACACATTAAAGCACATACAGTATAGGTGATTATTAATAAATACATTTATTTACTTGTATTTCTGCAACCCAATAAGTAGATCAAGTCTTTAATATTAGTAGTGTAGGGGTGGATGTGTGCTGCACTAGTGTTGTCTCTGCAATTAAACAAAAGATAAACCTAAAAGCTACAACTCATATGACTGGAACTCTGGCCTTATATCAGTGTTGTAGTCGAGTCACCAACTGTCGAGTCCGAGTCAAGTCTTGAGTCCCCAGTGTGTGAGTCAGAGTCCAAGTCCAAGAGTCATTACCTGGGTAGTGTCCGAGTCGAGTCACGAGTCACAAGTATTGAAATCACAATGCAAGACAGTTGAAGAGTGTAACAGCCATTTTCCGCCCGGTGTGTCTGTGCTGCGTTTCGGCGGTGTTCCGGTTTTGTTCCGTCCTCCACCACGCACCATACCACACCGGGAGCATCTCAGAAGCAGGGCATCTTGCTGCCCGACTCGCTGATTTTATTTTGTGATTACAAGCACTTTACAGAACAATCACGAGTTTATTAAAGGTCCTATGACATGCTGCTTTTTGGATGCTTTTATATAGGCCTTAGTGGTCCCCTAATACTGTATCTGAAGTCTCTTTCCTGAAATTCAGCCTTGGTGCAGAACTATGCACGCTGCTCCCTTGGATTCGTGGAGCCAGTATGTAATCTACTCAAACGTGCTGGAAGGTGGGCGAGCCGTTTGCCAGGATGATCACCGCGGTCAACTACGTGGTCAGCCATGTGCACAGAGAGTGGCTCGTCACGTAAAAGTTCAGCGAGGAAATGCGACAATTCTTTGCATTATGCTACTGCTATGCGGGGATGTTCATGCAAATCCTGGCCCTATGGTTTCACAACATTCACCGCAGCTGAATATATCCACGGCAACATCAGTGGCTTCCATGCCACAAAGTAACATCTTAACATGCTGTGCGTCCAAAACTGCAGAACTCAGCTCGCTGCAGTCTATTGTCACTTCTAAACAATGAAAAACTAAACTTTTTCAAACAGTTAATCATGCATCGGTACTATGGAATCCTAGAACAAAACCGAAAGGAATATTTGGTGGACATATAAACATATGTAGTGTGATATCAAAAACGGAACAATTGGAACATTTACTTTTGGACTCAAATCTTGATTACCTGTGTCTTACAGAGACTTGGCTAACATCCACGACTCCTCTATCCGTGTTTAAAATTCCTGGATATAATGTTTACAGACGGGACAGAGGAAAGGGGAAAGGAGGTGGAGTCCTAATCTACGTGAGAGACAGTATTGATAGTCATCAAATAGACATTCCAGTGCAAACCTTGGAATGCGTCGGTGTTACTATAACCCTTTCAGCACAAATGTCATTCATTTTACTTGCTGTATATCGACCACCAAATGCGACAAATGAATTTTATCTTGGTTTAGCTGAAATACTTAAAAAATAAGAAAGAAAAGAAACTCTGTTAATGGGTGATCTGAATATAAATTGACTCAACAAATGACTCAAATGATAAACAAGCCAACTAGACTAACAAAAACATCCCAAACTTTGATTGATCTCATATTTACAAATAAACCAAATAGGGTGACTAAAACATACAATTTAATAACAGGTCTATCAGATCACAACCTTACTTTAGTCGCTAGGAAAATAAATAAATCCAGGTACAGGGATAAACAGCAAAGAAATAATCAAAATAAAATTTTCCATATTTCTAAGAGAAATCAAATTGCACTGATGAATGATTTAAAGGAAATAGACTGGGAGTGTAAAGTTGATAGTGGAGGTTGTGAGTATACATGCAATAATATTACTGTAACTTTACAGGAGACTGTTACCAAATATACAGAATTAAAGAGAAACAAAACTAATAAAAAGAAATTGCCATGGTTTGGTAGCTCTCTCTGGGATCTAATGAAGCAGAGAGACCTGGCACTAAAAACCTTTCTTAAATCAAAATTGACTACTGATCATTATGTATATAAAAGTCTAAGGAACAAGGTTGCTACACAGCTTAGAAAAGCCAAGGCAAATTTTTATTTAAATCTGATTAAAGAAGCAAAAGGAAATAGTAAACTTCTTTGGAAAAGTATGGATGAATTACTTGGAAAAGAAAAAACAAACTGTGATCGTGTACAACTTAAAATAAATGGAGTTATTCTAAATGACCATACAGAGGTTGCAACACATCTTAACGATTATTTTTTAGATTCCGTGCGGGACCTGGCAGACACGTTCCCGAATTCAACTTGTGTATATAATTTTAATGGTGATGAGTCTCTCTTTAAATTATCTCATGTAGAAGAAGGGACAGTTTTAGAAGTAATATCACACTTAAATAATAGTAAATCTAAGGACATTTTTGCTATTGATTCTGTGTTTTTAAAAGAGCACAAGGAAATTTTAACTCCAGTGCTAACTAAAGTTATAAATCAGTCTATAAATGAAAGTATTTTTCCTACAGCATTGAAAACAGCTATAGTAAAGCCCATACATAAGTCAGGAGACAAGCTCCAGGTCTCAAATTATAGACCTATAAGCATCCTTCCCACTATCTCCAAAGTCTTTGAAGAAGTTGTTATAGCGCAGCTAGTGGAACATCTTGACTACAATGCTGCATTACATCCTCTCCAGTTTGGTTTCAGAAAACGATACTCAACGGAGACAGCATGTTGTTATTTAATAGAGGAAATAAAATCAAGTCTGGATAGTGGAGGAGTTGTAGGGGCGGTCTTTCTTGATTTGCGTAAGGCTTTCGATACAGTAAACCAAGAATTACTGATAGATAAATTAACAAATTTCTCTATTAGTATAAGTACAATTAATTGGATTCAATCTTTTCTCAGTGCAAGGCAGCAGTGTGTATCGATAAATAATGTATCATCTCCCTTACGAGCATGCACTATGGGTGTGCCGCAGGGCTCTATATTAGGGCCCTTGTTGTTTTCTCTTTATATTAATGATTTTCCATCTGTGTGTAATAATGCTAAAATGATAATGTATGCTGATGATACAGTGGTGTATATTCATGGTAAAACTGTTAAGGATGTTGCCCGAAAGTTAACTGAGGAAATGAAAAAGATTTCTATTTGGCTAAAATACTCTCATTTAACTTTGAATGTTGACAAAACGGTCTCTATGTTTTTTACAAATCGCCGTAAGCTCTCGTCATGTAAAACTGATTCAAAAATCAAAATAGACGGTCAGGAAATAACAAGGGTTGACCAAATGAAATATTTAGGAGTCATTCTTGACCCAAATTTAAATTTCAAAAAACATATTAAAAAGATAACCAACACGCTGAAAATTAACATAGCACAGTTTAGATACATTAGGAACTCTTTGACCATAGATGCATCTAACTTATATCTAAATGCGATGATAATTCCGCATTTTTGTTATTGCATGACGAGTTGGTCACAGGCATGTAAAACAGCATTAAGACCCCTGGAATCATTGTATAAAAGTTCTCTTAAGGTTCATGATAAGAAAACTCGGCTATTTCACCATTGTCATATTCTTAAAAAACATAGTATATTAAGTTTTGAAAATATTATCATATACTCTAACCTCTGTCTTTTGTTTAAGATAATAAATGGTATTGCAGCACCTCCGGTTAAAAAATGTATCTCACTGAACTCAGAAATTACATCTCGAGCGACTCGAGCGACTGTTCGGGGCGAGTGTAGGATTCCTCAGTGTAAAACAGGATTCGGCAGCTCAGCTTTCTCAAGTGTGGCTATCAGACAGTGGAATAAGTTGCCAACTGAGCTGATGACACTTATAAATTTTAATATTTTTTCTTATCAGGCCAAAAAATGGCTTCTTTTAAAACAAACATGTTCACATAATGTATAGAAACTGATATGTATGGGGGAGCATATCTGTAAATGAATGTTGATAAATGAATGAAGGGTATGATCATGTAAATGTTGGTTTTGGGATAAATGTGTTATTAAATTTATTTGTTGACATCAGCCTGCCCAGGGACTACAGGTGGAAATTAACACAAGTGCTACAACCTGGTAAAATGCATCTCTCCTGTCTAAGGTTAATGTATATTGTACATTGTCCCTGTTTTAAATAAATGCAAAAAAAAAAAAAAAAAACTACAGCCACTAGAGCCAGTCCCACAATTAGCTTTCCATAGGATGTGCCATTTCTGTGTCTGTAGCTTTAAATGCTATTGAGGAGGAGAGAAGGGGAGGCAAGGTGGAGGGTGGGGGTGTGGCCTTGACCAACTGCCATGCTTCGCTCGTTTGCAAGCCATGATCGCTCTCTCTTTCTCATGGGCGGGCCAAATTCTCTGGGAGTGCAAAGCAGAGAAAGGGGAGGTAACCTTTCCCCTTATGACATCATAAAGGGAAGATTCCAGATTGGCCCATCTTCATTTTCTCAAAGGCGGAGAGGATACCCAGGGCTCAGTTTACAAAACCTCATAAAGTGAAATTTTCATTCCATGGGACTTTTAAGCTAGTAGTATCTACCTTCCACTCCAGGCACTCCTGTAATTAAACTCCATGCCTTCTCTTTTCTGGTGTTGTCCTTATAAAAAAAAAAAAAAATCTGTGATGTCGTATTATGTTTTTCCACCTCCAAGATGAAACTCTAGTTGTCCGTGGTGTTGTAGAGCGTATGCTAAGCGGAGTAGAGTATAGATAGTGGAATATACCTGTTAGTTCAAAGATTCTGTAGCTGTATGATTACAGTTATATGAAATCAAGGTTTATGATTATTGTATATTCAAACATAAATGTATGTCAGTTGGTATTAGAGAGCACTCTGTTTGCTGCGCAGATTCTCTTTAGAAAACAATGAAAATAACAATTTTCATTATAGCAATACTCTTGATGAAGTTCTGGAAGGTCCGAAAGGTTAATAAAAAGAAGAAAAAGAATCAGATACAAATTTGTTAGCAGACAGAGGACACAAAGGCTGAATAAAATATGTCCAACAATGCAATGAACACAGTGGCTTGTGGGGTACTGCTGCAGAAAAAAAAAATAAAAGTTCTATTTTCAACCTGCACCAAATTCTCATCATAATTATGTCAATATCCCTCCGAATGCAAACACTTCCAATCCTGACAGAAAGTAATATGGTGAAAGGCCATTAAAAATGAGTCCCCCCCCCCGCACCCATCCACACACACACACACACACACACACACACACACACACACACACACACACATATGCAGACCAATCACCTTCCAACTTGCCCCCGCCCTCCACCCAATAAAACTTTTGGCAGGCCCGAGCTGTTGTAATTGGCAGCCGGCTTGCCGTGCCGATAGACTCCCCTCAGTCCTACGGGTCAAGAGTAATTTACTGTGCTGCTAAACGCCACTAGTTTCTCTCTTTCTACCCAGTCCAATCCCCTCGCCCTCCACCACCTCCTCCTCTCGCTCCCCCTCCCCCAACATCCATATTGGAATTCCCATCCAGGCTGTATTACAAGCCGAGATGATGGCTTAATCCCTTGTTAATTAGGGACAACATCTCCAGCAGCTGAGGCTAAAGCAGAGAGCGGCGGAAGGCTCCAGAGACACAAGGGGGCTCTGGCCGAGCTCGCAGCCCAGCCAGGAGCGCCTGGCTCAGGCTGAGAGAGCTGGCAAGGGATCGGGTGGGGGGTGGGGGGTAGCTTGGATGTTGTGCTGGATGAGGATTGAAAGGGACTGCTGCCTAATCCCCCACTGATGGCTCTTCTAGACTAATGGAGCCTGGACAACTAGGCAACCGGATGCTCCCGTTGGCCCACTTCACTCCACTTCAGCTGGGTCAGGAGCAGTGTGGTTTCATTGCTTCTTTAGTGGGGAGTTTTTGTTAGAGGCCTCCATCATTCATTTGGCTGGTTATCACCAAACAAAGTGCATTTTTTGGGGGGATTTTTTTGTCAGGTTGCCAGGTTTTCCAAGGTGGGTGAACTGCGTCTGTGTGTTTGTGTGTGTGTGTGTGTGTGTGTAATATTTGTTCATTACCTCATCTGCTCTTCTAGACAGCTATGGATCATATTTACCATGGTACACACAAAGCAAAGCCTCAATTGCACTCAGACAAACACACAAAGTTATTCCCAGTCACAACCGTCTCTACAATGTATTTTCTTGTCTTTTGTAAAACTGTCTTGAGGTAGAATTTGCTGGTAAGTGGTGGAGGAAGAAGCAGTTGTAAAAAAAGAAAGGGGAGGGTACGGTGAAGACTCGGCGGCATGACAGATGAGGTGTAAAAAGGCAGATGAAAAGTGCATCTTCTTACGTTTCTTTTCTCGGGCGGCAACAAAAGCCCTTTATTTCGGGGCCTACATTTCCACTGGCTAAGTATTGAAGTGGAGTGTTAGCAGAGTGCATTATGAATACAGCCAAGATTGTCGCTGTCCCCTCTAACCTCTCCTCCCCCCGGAAGGCCCAGACTCCTGGGGAGCTCCAAACACTAGGTAATTATCCACCACCATAACGCCTGCTGCTTCACTACCTGTGTGTCCGGCATCACTAGAGAGAAGGATAGATGGGAGGGGTGGGGGGAGAGGGAGGAGGTGGGATGCATGGAAATGGAGAGGGATCAAGGTAGACAGACAGAGAATGTATGTGATTGCATCTGTGTGGTATGGGGTTAGAGCTAAGGAGAGAGGGAAAACATGGAAATTATGCCAGAGATGACTGAGATGGATGAAGAAGAAATGTTTGATGTCCTATTTAAAGGAACAGTACGCACACACTCTCTGACAGGATGCTATCCATGTCATCTGTATGAGTCGACACATGAACGGTACTATGGAAAAAACACAATGCAGAGACATCAAAAGGAAACAAATACATACCAGGAACATTGTTCACAACTACAGCTAGTTGTCGTTGTGAAACTGAAATGGGAAAAGGAAAATTGGCAGCTGGAAAATATAAAAATAAATAAATTTAAAGCTATGCATTATGTCTTTAAGAAAACACAAATAACTTTTTAAACTTTTGTAGGTGTGTCCGGTGTGCCATTTCAGTGACACATAGCAAATTACACAGTAGGCAAGCAATGGAGTTGTGGTCAATGCATGCAAAGATTACATCTTAAAATATCTAGCTGCAATCACATAGCTGCAATGTGAACCCAAACCTAACCAGATCAAATGTTTACAATGTAACAAAAAACATGAACCTTGGTCCAGACTTTCAGGTGTGAAAAGGTCCTTAACATCATTCGGAATATTGTTGTAGACACTGTGACTGAGAGCTTGTCGAAAGAGATTTAGAACCATAAGGAAAGTATGCAAAGTCATTGTATAATTTTTTTGTTGGCCCCAAGCCTATATCCCCCAGACCACCTCTCTAAGGCAACAGGTTTTACAGTCTCTCTAGTCCACGCGGGAGTAAGTTAGATTCCTTCCAATGAAAAGCACTTTTGATACATACTGTAAAAGTAGACTTATAAACATAAGGGACAAAGCATTATGCTGATACACATGGGCTTTCTTTTCATACGTATTTGTCTTTGACTGAATGAAATGGTGCCTTTTTTACAAGCATATGCTGTACTGCTCTTAAACTAAAAACATACCATGAAAATGAATAGAGAGAGAGAGAGAGAGAGAGAGGAGTAAAGCCCTCTGCCCTTGTGGCTCACCCTGTTTAAGTGTCTTTATTAGGAGTCAGGGACTGATCACACTGCTAAGTGACCTGCCAAGGTCTCAGAGAAGGGCAGCCGTGGTAATTAGTATGCTCTTTGGTGCAGCAGGGCCGCATTCGGCTTCAGCGAAGATTAGTATGCTTCACTGTGGCAAAGAGGGGTAACGCTAGGCTACACTAGCCATTAGTATGCTCACTTCTCAGCAGAAGATGCTGTGCTAGGGTGTGTTCATTACTCTGCCCCATTCAGGGATGTAGTGGACAGTGAACCCAGCTAAGCCTACTTTGAAAAACAGTACCGATCCCGGTAAACGCTCTGTCACTTCGGCATTTTGGGCCGTCGGCTTGTTGGCAGTCTTACCAGGCAAACCATTCTCACTCTCAACAGGGAAAATACTGACGCTTGGTCTGAGGCATTCAGCGTCAAATACCGACGCAAAAATCACCCTTTAGCGTCTGTATAGAACGCACCGGGCAGAGCAGCAGCTCGACCGCGGCGCTGTAAGATGACCTAGTATTAAGAGCGACGTTAAGGGGGTAAGGGGGTTTAGTTGGGGGTGGTAGATGGGTCAATCAACCCAGGACTTTCACCCTGGAGACCGGGGTTCGTGTCCCGTTCTTGTCCCGCGTGTCACTGAAACGTACATTATGTACAGTCATGTCATATAAAATGACTTGCATGGGTTAGGGTTAGCGCCGGGGGGCTTGGACCCCGTTCATAACTGCTTGCACTTCTAATTAGTTCTTTACGACAGCAGGTGTGATAAGAACACTGCCGCTATTATCAACACAAACTAAAGGTTCGTTGTAGCTGCTTTAAATGACATTAGTGTCACAGGTAAACTCCCGAAATCTATTTTTCCTTCCTGAGAAAAGAGTTGTGATTTTTATGACCACTGCAGCCGTGTTAGCTGGAGTATGTATGGTGCTGAGTCCTCATTCCCCTCAGTGTGCCCTTCCTCTGCAGGGCCTAATGGCCACCAGCCATTAATATGCAGCCTGCAGCAGGCCAGCGCCAGGATCAGCTACGCTAACCATTGTTCCGCCAACAATCAAATTAGCCCTGCTGATGAGGCCTGAGCTCTGTGACCTCCACGGGCCCAGTGGCTTCCCAGCCCTTACAAATGACAAAGAAGATCTGAGAGCTCGGGTCTTCAGGGGACGGCGGGGGCACTCACATACTGATTCCTGATTATGTCGGCTCTGCTTTTATTTATATATTTACCGGCTAGAAAATAATTGAGACGAGGTGTTGACTGCAATATGCGAAACAGATGCCCCCCAAGCAAGTGACATGCGAACTTGGGCGTTGTTGTCTGGCCAAGACAAAGGACTTGTAGGATGTGTGTGTGTGTGTGTGTGTGTGTGTGTGTGTGTGTGTGTGTATATATATATTTTACAAATGTGTGGTACTTTTATTTAGTCCCTGCAACTATTGCGAACACGTCACGCCTAGACATTGGCAGTCAGCTCATACCCCTTCCCAGATCCATCGAGACCATCCATCCCTCCCTCCCTCCCTCTCTCCCTTCACCTCTCGTCCACATTTGTCTGATTTAGTGTGATCAGATGTGAGAGCTGACGCCTGCCGCTGTTGTTAATGCACCGTGGGCTCCACATAATAGCAGCTCACACTGCCTATACTCCTACTCCGCTGTGCGGGGACCAATGAATCAGGGGGTAACTGGAGTTAAAAAAAAAGAAAAGAAAAAAGATGGAAATTAGACATGCAGCATTCTAATATTTACAGTCCCAATATAGGCTGATGGAAGTAGCCCCTCGATTAACGTTTCGTATCCTCTAGTCCATTCTCTTACCCCACCTCATCCTGTGTGCGCCCGAAATCATCTGAAATATATATCGAGCAGATTTTGCGAAACAAGACTTTATCGCCAGGGAGTTCTTCCCAAAGCCTGGCTGACCTGCCGATTTGATACGGATCAGTGAGGGTTCATCGGGAGAGTGGAGCACAGAGGAACATGGTAAAGAAATCACAATCAGATAGCATAATTACACTTCGGATGACTGCAGATCGGGTGGCAGCTGAATGATCCCGGTGAAGGGGAAAAACGAGAGAAAGGGCTGAAGCAGGAAGTTCATGTCCTGTAATTTTCAAACATGTTAAATGTGATACCTTGACAGTTTGTCAATGTTTTTTTTTTCTCCCTTTCAGCAGGCGGATATCACATTGTGGAGGGAAAATTGCCGGCGCTCATACTTATTGGTACTTAACCGAAAATCAGCTTGTTAGAGTTGTTAGGATTCCAATCTTTGTCTCCAATAATTGGACAAGTGCCACATGTAGAGGAGGGAATAACAGACACAATTCCATTGTGTCAAACCATCACCTAAAGACAAGTTGCTGATTATCCTAACTTCTTTTGTTTGCCCTGCAAAGTTCGACATATGTTTGAGTTCTTTTTTGCAGAATTGAAAAATATATATATAATATATATTCGGTTACTTTACTTTATAATGACTGTATCAAGAAGCCCATGACCTGCCTGATGTCCAACCATTATCGCAGTGACACATAATACCAAATCAGTTTTGCTATTTAAATCAAAAATTAAGAAGGAGATGCTTCATCTAACATACATTCCATACCGGTCACTGACTGAGGTCAATAAATATATTACATATTTTCTCTTTTAATGAATTTTTTTTAAGATGACGTGTTTGGTGACAGTCCAGATTCCATGAGGCTAAAAATGATTTAATGACTTCTGGTAATAATCCAAGCTAATCCACACACATTTTAAAGGCCCGCTGGAAAATGATCCTTTGTCCTTCCTGCAAGAAACAATGTCAACAATTAGAGGGTGGAGACGGTTTGGTTGGTGAGTGACTTCCTCAGTCGGACTTTTTTAGGAGAACGCTGTAATGCTGGTGCTGCTGTGCCACAGAGAGAAGAGTGAACACACTACTCATCACAACCTGGGGAGCACTGAGTGGACTGAGTTTTGCAAATCAAAAGACTCCGTGACGTAACGTCCAAGTGAAATTGGACGGATTTTTTCTTAGACCCCGCTGGGTTACATAACGCTGCTGTCTCATGACTATTTCATTGACTTTATTTAAATTGTTAGTCAAGACCTGCTTCACAGTGAAAAAAATTCATAGGTGAAATTACCTATTGTATAGTCTCACATTGTCAGACCTTCCTCCACAGAGCTGCGCAGGAGGGTCTGTCTAGTTCACACAACATTCAGGGATGGGAGAAAAACGTGCTCTGGTTTATTGGCATTTCTTTAAACCAATCACAATCATCTTGGGCGGTGCTAATGCCGGACAGAGCCACTGTGCCTCTGCAAAATAGCCTCGGGAATGAACTTGTTTTGGTGGTGTACGTATGTGTACGTTCAAAGGTTGTTGTAGTCGTATTTTTAACTTATACAGCCACGATTTTCAACCGCAGAGTAACATCGGACGATCTGCTTCCAGTTTTTGCAATGGTCATATGCATTGTCAGACGTAGTTCAGCTAAAACTCTTGTGTGGACAGAGAACGCTGCTTAAAAATGAAAGCGTAGCAGTGTAGATGTAGCCTGAACATCCAGGAGTGCTGATGTCCACGAAAAACCAGGTAGTTTCACAAAGACTTATAGTCTTATAATCTATTTGAAGATACAGCGCATGGTTGGTTTCCCAAAGTAGTGTTGTAACATGATCTGCTGTGGCCTGATCGCGTGCCTATGCCCTCTACGTCTTTTTGTCGCACATGTCTATTCTCCTCTCAGTCTCAGCTCACTTTATCTCTCTTTTCTTCCCAGCAGCTGGCTTGAATACTGATGGAGCTCACTCTGGATCTGATTAAGCCCCCCGCTCGGCAGAATCAAGACAGTAGACATAAATATCTGGGGGCATCTGAGAGAGAGACGAGTCAGTTAAATAGAACAGAGTGTAGATCGGGTTTCTACTACCCCTGATGAAAATCGATGCGACTTGACCGGTCGCAGAGTGACTCAACATGTCAGTTCTAAAGAGGCCATTATATCATTAGAACTAATTTCATCTTCCTCTGCTTGTATCTCCATTTTTAGTCAGTCGTTTAGCGAGGATGCGCATGTAGATGATTCACGACTCCATTGTCATCATTTTTAACAAGCTTCAGACACCAAAATTGAAAGCTTTGAAATGCCAAACGTGTGTTCTTTTTGTGTGTGGAGATAGTAATGGTTTTAATTTCCACTTATAAATAAAGGAAGTTAGACTTTTACTGTATTATTTATTTTAGTAAGAGTCATTTGCCTAGGAGCCGAAACAACAACAGTTTTAGCATTAGGAATCACCCTAAATGGTGCTAAGTCACTGGTATTAGCAGAGAGAACTAAAAGAAGGGCTGGGGTTGACCCCGTTAGTTGAACTTTCTCACTACATTATATCAATGTGTAATGAATATTTAATGTACACTTCATATAGGCTTACAGTCGAACAAAGTCGGGTCCGAAGAGTGAATTTTGGTTAGATGAAGAACAACTCACAGATGGCTGAGAAATCTCTAAGTGCTGCAAACTTGGAGAGTTGTTTATTTCACAACAGATTTCTGTATTTGTGTTTTCATTTTTTTTTATTATTTTTTGTCAGAAACAGGGGATGTCTCAGCCGCTTCGAATGTTATTAGCCGATTGAATGGGCGTTATCAGTCCTCATCACTAACATAAATATGAGGCGTTATTGCTCTCCTAGACCTCCTAGTTGGCTCAGTAGTCCGTTACATCTACTGCTAAGCACTGTAAGATGAAGTAGTATGTAGAGTGACAATAGTAGACAGTTTTTACTACTCAAAGCTATTCTGTACTCGGGAAACAATCTGTGCAACAGGAAATGAACAACTTTGAACAACCCCTAAGGCCGGTTACACACTGGATGCGTCGCGCGAGAGTGTCAGCTGCGTGGCTTGTCCATTTTTATTTTGGCTCCCATGTTAACAGGCTAGAGCTTACACACTGCCTGCATGAGACACGCGTCTCGAGCCGCGCCTGAGACGCGTGCCTGCTAGAAATAGAACCGACACCTATTTTTCACGCGAGACGCGAGCGTGTTGGAAGCGTTTCCAGGCAAAATAGAACAGGAAAATATGTTTATATGTCATTTATTAATATAAATGACATCTTGATGTTTGAAAGTCTCTAGGTTTTGACATCAATGTAGATATAAATGTAATAAAAAATTTCAGAGAAAAGAGTTTCAAATATAGCACCTGTCATACAGAACGAAATATTCTGTAACATATTTTGCAGTCAATACTGCCGACGTTGTCTTGCTTTAATCAAATCAGTAGGCTATATATTTATGTTTAACAACTCTCTCCCCATACGTCGAACACGCCTATATATAAAGGGTAGAATAGGCTACAATAACAACGTAGTGTGTGTTCTGAGTGACGGTCCAGCTACAAAAAGTTGTCATAAACAGACAGCCCACTTACCCAGTTTTCAGAGTTTGAATGTTTCAGCGCTATGTCCCGAGATCAGCCCTCCCTGTACCTAGCAGCAGGAGCAGCGCCGCGTCACACACGCTTCTGGTGTGTAGGACACAGAAAAATCCACGCAGCGGCCACGCTTCTGAGACGCAACAGAAACGCCACGCTCGCGCGACGCATCCAGTGTGTAACCGGCCTAACCCTAGTACCGTGGCTATGTCAGAATATGTAAATCACACACTCAACGCAACCAACCCATTCTTATTCCCAACTCGTTAAATACTGACGCTTCGTCCGTGGCTCCCAGCGTCAGATACCGACACAAAAAACACCCTTTAGCGTCTGTATGGAACGCACCGTAGTATTAAGAGCGACAACAATAGCGAGGATGGGTCAAACAACACAGGACTTTGTAGCCCGTCCTTATCCCACGTGTCACTGAAACATACATTTTGTAATCCCACCCGCGATCTTGTCCTAATCCTGTCCCATTCTTGTGCCACATGTCAGTTAACCGTACATCTTTTAACCCAACGCATGATCTTTCGCTAACCTTAAGTGGTTTCATCGGGGTCAGCCCTATGTTCCCACAGCTGTATGTACCCACAGCCCAATGGTCCCACAGCCCTATGTTCCCACATTTCTAAGAATTTTTTTTCACTGAAAATTAGGCCCTATGTTCCCACATTTCTAAGATCTTTCTTAAAATTAGGCCCTATGTTAGGGTTAGGGTTAGGTACATTCCATTTTTAGTCCATTGCTACTGGATAATAGGTTGGGTGTAATTGGCTACCAAATTGGGAGAAAGGGGGATAAAATCTGATACAAATTTATGAAAAAGGAAATGTGGGAACTTAGGGCCTAATTTTGAAAACAGTCTTAGAAATGTGGGAACATAGGGCTGTGGGAACATAGGCACGCTCCCGTTTCACCCTGCAAATCGGTCCCGACCCACAGTTTCAAAAAGTGATGCCAAGAGTCCTGGCCAAGCGTGTCTGACTGAGACGCAAAAGGAGACTTTTTGTGTCAGTAACGCCAAAGGCACCTGACCAAGTGTCATTTTTTTGACTCGCTGGGAGTGAGAATGTGTTGACGCAAGACACACACACACACACACACACACACACACACACACACACACAGCTACAGCGTCATGAGAGCCCTAGTCTCAAACCATCTTGCTAAAGGACTACAGTTGAAAATAGGCTAGCGGGCTAACAATGGCACATTTCTAGTAATGTTAATTAATGTGCAATTTCCTTGAATATAATAAATATTCTAAATAAATGACACCGCCTACTACTTTGTATCTGTATGTGTGATTGCAGCGTGACTCCTCATCACATACTCAGGAGCTAGTTTTAGTGCTAAAGTGCTTTGTGAATTACTCTTGGACTGAAAACTGAAGAGTCTCGAGGTGTGTTCAGACAGAACACAAGGCCAGTGTTAGGCAGAGCTGCATAAAAAGTCCATGGAAAGTTTGGACTGGGCGCAAATACACACACCCTTTTGGAATTCCATTTGTGATGCTTACAGCAATAAAAAATGATTCCCTATTGCTAGATAGATAGATAGATAGATAGATAGATAGATAGATAGATAGCATTGTGAACATTGTATAGGGACTATTTCTTTGGCAGAAAGTAACAGTACCTCAGTTTGTTTTTTTTGTTTTTTCATGTGAGCTTAGTGTTTAAGACAGACATTTCTATGGAAATGGAATAGTTACAATAATGTTAACTGTAATGATAGGCACCCCAGGTGTGTGATGCAGAGCCATAATCACTGTTAGGAAGCCAACTGAAAATAGACCATTTCAGAAATTGAAATTGATGCACTTCTCTCACATCTGTATGGTTTCTTTTACTGAGAATGTAATTATGTCACCCAACTGCAAACAAAACAAAAAACTCCAGTCACGCCCTTTATACCTTACAATATGTTTTCCTTAAAACAAGTGCCGTATTCCAGAAGGGGAGATAATACCACTGTTTCATGTTCTTGAATAATTTCAAGATCTCAGGCCAGCTCTCTCACATCTCTCTGGCACAGTGACATGCAAAGCTCCTTCTCTTCTAGCAACACCCAAATATCTCCACTAGAGGCTCCCTGTTGAGTGTAACACACACTCACTCTTCCTGTGGCCACACACACTCTTCATTCACTCCCTCATGCTGTTCCCCTCAAACATACTCCTACAGAACAGGGACCAGGGTGGATTGCTATTTGGCGTTGCAGGGCATCAGCCGCTGATGTCTTAACACTTGTAAATGAACCCTCCGCCCCTCCTAATCTGTCACTTTAATGCACTATAGATTTTATTTCAGCCTCTGTAGTATCACATTCTCAATAATAATCATCAAGCCGCCGCTGTTGTCCCCTCCTGCAGAAATTAAATCTCGCCGCTGAGTGCACAACTAATAAAAGATGTTGCCGGAGGAAATAAAAAAATAAATATGATGAATCATACGCAGCGGGGATTTGTATTCAGATGCGAAAGACAATTACACAAAGAGTTTGAATTTATCAGCCGCTTCGCCTCTCAAAGGCTCAATAACGGGCCACCACCGCCGGGCGCTGGGAGCTGCATGCTCTCTCTCTCACACACACACACACACACACACACACACACACACACACACACACACACCAACCAACCACTCTCATGGACATCTGCACAGACCGTGTACAAACAAACACATGCCTTCAAAATCCAGGCATTCACACATTTGCTCTTGCACCTTGTAAAATAAATTTCTTGCTGTACAATATGCCTGTATATGGTGTCTGTGCATACGTATTGTATATGTGTGTGTGTGTGTGTGTGTGTGTGTTGGTGTGTGTTATTAATTCTTTTGTACTTTAGATTAATAATGTACCTTACTATATGTCAAAGTAATCAATTAAGTTAGTTTTACAACTGTGAAGAATTTGACATGAAATGCCCCTTTTTGGCTAAATAGTTCCTTGTACAGGAATCTCACAGGAACTATATTCCCAAACTAAATCAGGAAATAAAAATACTTTTTTTGCACATCCATGAAGATTTTCACAGACAAGCACACGAGGACACAGATTGTGTTGTTCGTTGCATATACTGTTGTGTCACTCAGATGTTTGCGTGCAAGCAAAGGAGACATGTAGAAAAGGAAGGGTAACACTTTATTTGAAGGTATCGACATAAGAGTGACATGACACTGTCATGACACATGACCCCTAACCCTAACCCTAACTTTTCATGACAAAAACTGAATGACACTTACTAAAAGAAGCGTTGTCATAAGCGTCTATGACTTTTTTTTAATGTTTATGACACGTTCATGACATAGATACAGTACCTTCAAGTAAAGTTAACTAAAGGAAGTGCCACTGTCCAAAGTAGTGACAATCTCCAAGAGTTTTATGGTTATTTATTTCCACTTCAGTACGTACCTGTACGTACGTATCGGTTCTCTCATTTACTCAGGGCATTTACTCAGGTGGTAGTCTATATCCTTAGCGTTCCACTTCCGGGATTACTCCGGTGTTGCAGGAAAAGTTTTACTTCCGCTTTCTTGTGTTGGAATTTTAAAATTCTGTGGATTTCTGAGGACTATTTTTGACTGCTCCTCAGATCTCTGCATGGTAAATCCAGACAGCGAGCTAGACTATATTTTGCAGCGGCTCTGTGCGGAGTTTAGCACCGCCCATGACGATTCTGATTGGTTTAAAGAAATTACATTACTGTAAACCAGAGCACGTTTTCCTCCCATCCCCGAATGCTACTGTATGTGGAGTAGCCAGACCCTCCTTCAGCGCGCTTTGGAGAAGGGTCTGGTAAAGCGAGACTGCTCAGGTGGTACAGCGGTCGTCTACCAATTGGAAGGTCGGTGGTTCGATCCCTGCCTACATGTCGAACTGTCCTCGGGCAAGACACTGAACCCTGAATAAGCCAAACAAGCTGAGCCATCGGTGTTTCAATGTGTATGAATGTTTATCTGATGAGCAGGTGGCACCTTGTATGGCAGCCTTGGCCACCAGTGTATGAATGCGTGTGAAATTAAAGATCGACCGATTATCAGGGCCGAGATTTGGCAGTTTGCAGATTATCTGTATCAGTGTTTTATTTGACTGATAACCAATTAAAAAGTGTGCTACTTTGGCTCCGCTACAGCTCTGTTAGCAGTCTGCAACACCTGCAAACAGACTGTTTGCATGTTAAAACTTCAGGAAGCTATTTTTGTTTTTATTTATTCATTTTTTGTGTGTTAAGTTTAACGTTTCAGTGTTATTAAATAATTGCTTGAAGCAATTAGTCAAACGTTTGTGTTGTAGTTTGTAACATTCCAAATTGTTAATTTTGACTAAAAGATTTTCATTTTTACTGTACAGTAAATGCATGTCGGTTACAAATATCTGTTTAATTAACTAATAGTCGGTATTGGCCTTAAAAAAACAGTATCGGTCAACTGTGAATGGTGCCTGTAGTGCAATGTTTCTCAAACTTTTTACACCACGTATCACTTCAGAAATTATGGCCCATGTTAAAATAGGTTAGCATAGGCCTACCCTATTCAGGTACGGACAGTTCACGCAGAAGGCAGGTTTATTAACATTAACAATATTTATTGTCGACAGCCATGCTGTACTTCCTCCTTCCCGCTCCAATTAGTCTCACATTGCCAGACCTACCTCCACAGCGCTGCGGAGCAGGGTCTGGCTAGTTCACACAGCATTCCAGGATGGGAGAAAGACGTGCTCTGGTTTATTGGCATTTCTTTAAACCAATCACAATCATCTTGGGTGGCACTAAGCGCCGAACGGAGCAACTGCGCCTCTGCAAAATAGCCTCTGGAAAGAACTTGTTTTGGTGGAACGTGTACGTTCAAAAGTTGTCTTAGTTGTGTAACAGAAAACTCAGATTGGACAGATAGTCTAGCTAGCTGTCTGGAATTACCCTGCAGAGATCTGAGGAGCAGTTAACCATAATCCTCAGAAATCCACCGGAGTTTAGAATTACAACACAAAGAAAGCGGAAGGTGACGCATATCCGGCTGAAAATAAGGGACATCTAGCAGAATTTCCGGTAGCACAAGAGCAATCCCGGAAGCGGAAGGTCGTAGATATAGACTAGTTTATTCCTAAAAACAATATTTATTGTCGACAGCCTCGCTGTACTTCCTCCGTGCTGCTACAACTGAATCCAAATTTGAGTATATATGTCCTTACTGTTTTGCATCATTTGCTGCTGTAAGGGGTTGTGGAGATTTCACAGCGGCTGCTTAAGTAGCGACTAGCACTCGTGCTCGTCCACTATGGTTTCAACAGGGCTGCTGAAAATATTTCCCTCCTGATCCGCACTTTTCTTCCTAATAGTTAAAGTTTAAAGCCACGATTGCAATGTTTTTGCTCTGCTTACTATCTTGCCATCACAGTATGCACACTGCGTTCATGAATTTACCTAAGTAGCAAGCTGATTATAGGGCCCTATTTTAACAATCTAAGCGCACGGCGTGAAGCGCATGGCGCAGGTGCGTTTAGGGCATGTCCAAATCCACTTTTGCTAGTTTGATGGCGGAAAAAAGGGTCAGGGCGCATGGTTCAAAAGGGTTGTACTTAGTGTCTTCATTAATTCATAGGTGTGTTTTGGGCGTAACATGCAATAAACCAATCAGAGTGTCATCTCCCATTCCCTTTAAAAGCCAGGTGTGTTTGGACCTTGGCGCATTGCTATTATGGAGGATTTGCACCGTAATATTTTTATTTGTAATCTTTTGCATCTTTTGTTTGTGTGCTGCTGCGCTTCCCTGTGTGTGCAACAAGCATAGTGTGTGCGCACTGTGCATAAGCCTAGGAACATTTTACCAATTGGCTGTTAAAATAACAATGAAATGTTGAGTTATTAACTTTAGACCAGGTTTTTGTTGGTCAATGGCGCCATCACTTCCCGCTGCCTCAAGATAGCAATACGCCAAGAATTCTCCTGAACACACCTCCCAGTAAGACCAGCATGCCCATGGGCGCAAAGATGGGCGCAGGTGCATTTGCTATTTAAACGACGCGGGCGCTGGACGGGAAATAGACAACTGCATCGGTCTTAAACTAGCAAAGACACTTGTGTCGGGCTTTGCGCTGTGCCGGGTGCAAGATAGGGCCCTTATACTTATATACACACTATACTTTAAACTAATCATAGTTTAATTTCACAAGTTTTGTGAGTTGTTCTTGCATGTTATTATTGTGGTTGAGCCCCCAGCTCTCTCTCTCTCTCTCTCTCTCTCCATCTTTCTCTCACTCTCTCACCTCAACCTGGCAGATGGACGCCCACCTAGAGACAGGTTCTGTCCGAGGTTTCTGCCTGTTAAAAGGACGTTTTTCCTCGCCGCTGTTGCACCAAATGCTTGCTCTTGTTGTGGTGTTAAAACACTACAACAACTATTGTTGTGGTGTTTAATTGTTGTGAAATTGTATCGTTGTTGTAGTGTTGTCTTGATGTTGTGGTTCTTCTTGTCGGAGTGGATTTTGTTGTTGTTGTGGGCAAGTTTTAATACTGTGAAATTTGACTGTTGTCCTTTACTGTTGTTTTAGCGTTTTCTATATTCCAGTGTTTGGTTTCCCTTTTGACAGATATGTTATTCTCTGTTTCCTGCCCAGGGACTGCAGATGAAAACACTTCACTTGAAGGTATCGACATAAGAGTGACATGACACATGAACCCTAACCCTAACCCTAACTTGTTATGACAAAAACCAAATGACATTTAATGACAGAAGCGTTGTCATAAACGTTTATGACTTGTTTATAATGTTTATGACACGTTCATGACAGTGTCATGTCACTTTTATGTAGATACAGTACCTTCAAGTAAAGTAACTAACTCTGGTACTACTAAGGAGCTGTGCATTGTCCTATTATCCTACTTTTTAAGTGAGAACATTTACAACAACAATGCAGTCCTAAGTCCTTTATGTGTAAAACCTTACCTTGTAGGACACCTTTTCCTTGTTGAGCAACACAGTGGAGTGCAGGCAGTGCTGATCACTGTGATTTGAGAACAACCAGCTTTCCCACTCGGGTACTTCACACCGCAAACGCTGTTGGACAAACGTCTCTGTGGATAGCTCACACCTAACCCCTTGTCATCTTTCTCCTCTCCTCGCCGGCTCCTCCTCCCCTCCCCTCTCTCCTCCTGGCCTCTGTCACCCCTCTTTCCTCTCCTCTGCCTGGCTAGTTGACAGTTAGAGCCAGTCAGGGTCACCGCCCCCCATTTCCCAGGGGTTTGAAAAGGTGCAGCTCCGGAGCTGAAAGCCCCACGCCCCAGCAACTCCCTGACTCGCCCCCAGCGAAAAGTGAGTAAAGTGCTGGGGGGAAGTGTGGGTGGCTCTGCTGCAGGCCTGGAGCTTTGGCCCCTGGACCCTGCGCTCCTTACTGCACTGAAACCAGGCCAGACACAGCCTGCCAGGCGCTGACTCGACCTCCTCAAACTGATGTGGCACGAGCTGGCAGAGCGGTCACTGCTGCCACTGAGCTGGGGTGGAAAAAAAACATCTCTGGCTCTTCTTCACTTGCTCACTGACTATGTTCTTTGTTCTTATAAGATGTATTTTCCTTTTCCTACATTTTCTTACTGAGTCTCCAACCTGCACTGCTATGAATTACTCGTAAGATCATGTGGTTATTTAAATACAAATTTAATACTGTACTAAACATATCCTGCATCCTACTTATGTCAGTCAATATGAATTGCTTTAACTGTAGTGTTGTGGTAACACTTTACAATAAGGTACACAAAAATGTAGGTAGTTACGGAGGAACAAATGAGGAACGAGTTAATGAAGTTGCTGAATGACTCGGGCACTACGGATCATTTACTGATAAACAGACTGGTAGTCACTGTATTAATGAATCATTAGGTAATAGTAAGTCAATGAGGAACGAATGAGGAACGACTGGTTAGTTTAGGTGTCCCAGTCATTCAGGAACTTATTAACCTTACCAATCGTTCCTCAGTAACTACATACATTTTTGTGTACCTTAGGCTATATTTACATTGCTATGTTTTTGGTTTTTAAGCAGAGTTTTGAGCCAAAAGCGATCTCCATGCACACAAGTGTTTTTAGCTCCAGTAGAAGAACTAATCTCCGTTTAAACTAACACGCCCAAACCGCATATCTGCCGGGGGTAAACAGGAGGCAGTGTGTTGCCATGGTAACGTTAGTAGCTTATGCTGCGTTCCAGACACAATTTTTAGCCCGTGAGTTACGAATTCAAGTCACGACTCACGACTTGGTAGCGATCCAGACAAAGTCACGATAAAATAAGCTAGCGGCTACCTAACGTTGACGTTAGCTAGCGCTAGCTGATACTAGCGATTTCTAGTCGGCGACATATTTTGGGCTTCATTTAATAAACATAACCTGTAGTAGTACACAATCGTATGTGTATTGTTTGGATTACAATGTGCGGAATTACTTTACTTTGCCTATTTATGTCTATTTATTTCTATTTGTCACCGTTAATCACCGGCGTCTGTACAGCATCCACAGGGGTCGCCATGGTTGTTTATGTGTGTGTGACGTCAAAAAGTGTAACTGGGAGTACAACGATCTAGTACGAGTTCACAAGTAGTAAGTTACGGGTTTGACTGCCGTTCCAGGGCACTTTCACAGGTAGAAGGTTGTGAAAGCACGGGTTACGGGTTGCCTGGAACGCAGCATTAGTCTCAGAGAACGAGACGTCATGACCCAATCAGGCGGTGAAACTTTGGAGTCAGTGACGGTGTTGCCAATGGTCTCAGTTAGCGGCCGTTGAGACTGCAACACAACCCCGCAGATTCCAAACCAAAACGGGGTCAGAAGTGTTTTCAAATGTCTCTGGTTTAGGGGCTCTGAAACGCCAGAACAGTGTGAACGCAACACAGGACTTTAACCCGGGAGACCGGGGATCGCGTCCCGCATGTGGCGTTGTGTTTCCTCGATGTCTTCCTAATCACAACCGTCCCGTTATTGTCGCGCGTCCCCAGCGGCCGTCTCCCGGCGTGTGAGGTGTCCTTTCCCCGTTGTCTTCCTTTTGTCACGTGTCCCCAGCGGCCGTCTCCCGGCGTGTGAGGCATCCTTTCCCCGTTGTCTTCCTAATCACAACCGTCCCGTTTTTGTCGCGCGTCCCCCGCGGCCGTCTCCCGGCGTGTGAGGCGTCCTTTCCCCGTTGTCTTCGTAATCACAACCGTCCCGTTATTGTCGCGCGTCTCCCGGCATGTGAGGCGTCCTTTCCCGTTGTCTTCCTAATCACAACCGTCCCGTTATTGTCGCGCGTCCGCCGCGGCTGTCTCCCGGCGTGTGAGCCGTCCTTTCCCCGTTGTGTTTTTCCTAAACCCAACCTCTGAATAGATGGTTCCCATTTTGTGCTGGCCACCACGAAAAAAACGACGAATCAATAGATTAAAAATAATGTGACAATTACACGAACTGCCGTGAGACCGTGTTGGTTGAACATGATCGAACATAGAATGCTGCCATGTCAGAGCGGCCAAAGCGTCAAAAAGCGTCAAAAAGCTTCCCTATACTTTTTGACAAGCAGTCAGAGCTTCTTTGCAGCTCAAGTCGGCGGCGGTGTGTACGTACAGTTATTGTAAAGTGTTACCAGTGTTGTTTTTGAGTCATAAAATGGGACGAGAGTTTATCAACATTAGTATTAAGATATTCACTAGTTTTTCGGACTGTCCCCTCCCAAGAAGAATGGCAGCATCAGCAGTTTTTTTTGTTAGTTGTTACAAAGTCCATGTAAGGGGGATGTCAGGGGACACCCTTTACCACAGTTTGTTTCCTGTTACCATCTGAATGTCAATATACATTTTTAAAGCACGGCCATGATCATTCTCGAACCAAATGTTTTTTTTTCACTGTAACCATGGAGACGAAGGTCCCCTTACTCTTAAAGCCTCTGAACACCCACACAGGTGTTTTCAGATATTCTGGCTGATTAGACTTTGCTCAGGTTGAAGGTGGGCTTTGATGGGAACTTATAGACCTTTTTCACGGCAGACATGTTGACATGTCATAGTAGGAAAAGCACAGGTGTATTCAAAACCATTAATGATGGCTGCATTCCACTTAGGAGAGGTCCTGGTATTGTGCATGCTGACTCACTGAAATAGCTTACTGGGACACTTGATGGAATTTAGCCATAAGGTTATCAATTTCAGCTGTGCTTTTCCTAAAATGACAAGTCAAAATGTCTGCTGTGAAAAAGCTCCAAAAAAGGTCATACATTATTTCTACCAATAAGAATTATACAGCTGTCATTTGTCCCACCCTAACAGGTGCAACAGCACTAACAGGGCACTCATGAAGATGTCACTCAATCAGTCTAACTAATCATTAACTGAAAACACCTGTATGGGTGTTCAGGGCCTTTAAACCAAACTTAACTTAACTTAGTACCACTTTTACCTCCACAATGTCCACATATTACTGTGTTTTTCTTTCTTTGTCTCTTTGTGTCTCTGGCTGTAGGCCCCTACAGTAACATGGTGCCCCTAGCACTTGCCTACACAGTCTATCCCAGCAGCTGACTCTGGGAGTGGTAACAAATTAAAACAGTTAATTTTGCAATAGATTAATGTTCTGCCTTTAAAAGTGTGATTATTTTGTATCAATTTGATAGTTAAATTGATGACCCCACATCATTGCTTATCTATCAATCAATCAGGCTTTATTTACATGCAAGCAAATACACCTTCCTAACCCCCCCCCCCCCCACACACACACACACATACACACAAACACACACACACACACGCACCTAAAGCAATGACTTTTTTAATAAAATGAAGAAATTCATTAAAAACCAGAAACAGAGCTGAACTTAGGATCATGCCTTATTAAGGGAGTAAACACCAGAGGCAAGAAACGTAAAACAAAAATATATGATAGATAAATAAAAAGGTCTAAACAGTGGCTAATATTTACATAAACTGTAGACTGTTAAAAGAAATCCATAAAATACAAATAAATAAATGAATAAGTATGATAAAAAACAACTGATCAATATTAAAAGCAACTAAAAACATTACTGAATGGGCGCCCAGATAGCTCAGTTGGTACAGCGGGTGCCCATATTACCACCATTGCACACACTCTACCATAGCACCCTATCATGGTCATTGCATCACATGGTCAGTCCATACCAGACCTTTGTAATCACTTCATAAATTGTTAACTCTTTAAATTTCTGAGTGATTTTTATGTATGTGAGATATATATGTTTGTGCTATGGTTGTCTAAGAGCTATTGGATGCCTAAAATTTCCCTCGGGATGAAGAAAGTATCTATCTATCTATTAATCTATCTATCTGTGGAGAGAGTTTTACTCATGCAGCGGGCCCGGGTTCGACTCAGACCTGTGGCCCTTTGCTGCATGTCATTCCCCCTCTCTCTCCCCTTTCATGTTTTCATCTGTCCTGTCAAAATAAAGGCTGATAATGCCCCAAAAATAATCTTAAAAAAAAAAAATGCAGAATGCAAAATTGCCATGACTACAGCCCAATTTCAGTCTCATGTCTCTGAGTCTCTTTCCCAACTCCCCATTTTCAATCCTTAATTTTTCACCTATTTCAACACAATGCAGTTTTCTAAGAACTACCCTGCAAGCGTAAGCATCCCCAAAGTCTTTCTGAGGTTGAAACAGAGTGCAGCCCTGTCCGGGCTCATTGCTTATTACCCCAAACAGATTGCACCGTCCTGCTAATAGCCAGTGATGGCTCTCCTCTTTTTTTCTTCTTCACAATGGTCTGTCAGGGACAGCATCAAAGGTCCGTGGTCTGGTAGGAATGGCTGCATCCTGGGAACACATTAGCGAGTGCTACTGTTCATGATCTTTCTCTCTTTCATCACTTTGAAGTTCTCTCCTTTCCACTCGGGCCAACCTCTCCACATCCCACTGCTTCCATTCTCTGTCCCGTTTCAGGGTGGAGAGGGGAGGTGCAGAACTAATATTGACATCTCTCAGTACTTTGTACTTTTTCCCAGAATCAATTTTTTTTTTTTTACCAATGATTTACCTAAATATTTTTTGTTTATACGGTATCGCCAACGGCGACGACATCATATCCGTTTCCAGCAAAACAGAGCGAAAGCAGAAAATGCAGAAAATCCATGTTATGCGCTTCTTTACAAATGAATTAAATGTCAGACTGACATGTGATGTGCATTATTCTTAGAAATGTCTCATGAGATGTTGTCTCTACAAGTGTACTATTCAACTTTTGTTTGTTTAAAGAAGGAAATGAAAATCGCAATACTCAATACTATCGCAATAAATAAAAATCTCGATACAAATTGAATCGGTAACACTTTACTTGAAGGTATCTACATAAGAGTGACATGACACTGTTATGAACACATGCCACTGTTATGACACATGAACCCTAACTCTAACCTTAACCATATCTTGTCCTGACAAAAGCCGAATGACACTTAATGACAGAAGTGTTATGTCATAAATGTTTATGACTTGTTTATAATGTTTATGACAGTGTCATGTCACTCTTTTATTTATATATATATATATACCTTCAAGTAAAGTGTAACCAAAGAATCAAATCGGGACAAAGGCATATTGTTTTTGTCTGCTGGCCACTGAGAAGCTCCACTGGACCGGTTGGGGTTAAGGGCCTTGCTCAAGGGCACCTTAGTGGTGTTAATGAGGGAGGGACAAGCGCTCCTCTTTCACTTTCCCCAACCTGATTTTTCCTGTTGGTCTGGGGATTGAACCAGCAACCTCCCAAGCTCGCTTCTCTAACCACTAGGCCACCACTGCCCAATCGTTAGCCTGGTTGACACCAGACTCTTCTCAGTTGTAACTGAGAGTGGGTCTGGGCAAGCTTCATTCGCAGCCCATTACCAATGGAGGCCGCTCAAATGCCTCTGGGCGCAATTGGATAGTCCATCAACCAATCAGACCAATGATCTGGGTGACGTAGCAGCGACAGCGGCATCAACGGGTTGCTGCGCTTCAGTGGCCGCCATGTTGAATGTAAACAAAAAGCTGCTTGCCGTCGCTGCGCTATCGTAATCATGTAAAGCCCGCCTCAATGGCTGTGATTGATGCCTCGATTTAGAAAAATTGGAAATGGGCTTGAATGGGCTCTTGGCGAGATGGACTTGCAGAGCAAATCTTAAATTTGCCGGAAGTTTTCCCAGCCCTAGTTTTTTACCACTGCCCAAACTAGTTTGTTTTTTTGTGTGAGAGTCAAAAGAAGGGTTGTTTCCGCTAATTTGCACTTAGATGCAAATCATGAGAGAAAACACTTTCACGGTCAATTCATGAGGGTTGCCAAATAGTTCACTAACAGAATCCTACGTAACTGTGGTGCAAAACAAGATGCAATTCCATGACAATTATACCCAGTCTCTGCTCACGTTTGAAATCCAAGTTTGACTCCAAACTCCAGCTCTGATGAGATACAATTTGGATTTGAAAAGACCTCAAATTATTCCAAGCCAGGTACAAGAATATAATTTCCTTTGATTACATTTGATGTATCTCAAGAACACATTTCAAGAGATTTTCAAAAAAGCGCTTATTAATTCAGCAGTCATTCAAATGATATCCTATACAGGTAAGTCGGGTTAATTGAAGCGTCGTTACCTTGAAACTGTCTCTCAAATCTCGCTTCCCTCTTTTTTTCTCCCGCAACCTTTTGACATAAATCATCCACAGCTTTGTTAGACTTGAATCAAACTGACACATGTTCAGACTTATTAAAAGTGAACAAAGTAAAGGAATAAAAAAGGATACGGGGGAGGAAAAAAAGAAACAACAAAGCCAAAATATGGTGCATAATTATGTCCGTCCCTCTCCTCCGCTCTCACGTTCTGCCGCCTTTCCTCTGTCCATTTCTAGCTGTCTGTGACGGCTGGCTTTTTTGAGTGACGTTTGGAGGCTAAATTGGCCTGTTTCGGGCAGGGGAGCGTCTGTGTTTGGTGTCAGATAATGTGCACTGAGGAGTCCGAGGAGAGTGTGATTAAAGCCAAGCCACTGATAATTATGTCAGACTCCACAGTTGTCCTAAACCTCCTCAGCTAGTTGAAAGAGATTTCTCTCTGGTGAGCAAATCAGGAAGAGAGAGAGGGAGAGTGAGGGAAAAAGTTAAGAGGTGAAGGGGAATTTTTGAAGTGGGTCTTCCCATTACTGTTGTGCCCTCTCCTGCCCCCTGCCAAATTTAGGAAGAGTCACTGCTGACTTCCCAGTGTACTGGAGACATTCTGTGGGGTGGTGCCGGGTTCAAATGCTGGACCAAGTGGCTGTTATAGGGGACAGTGCCAAAAAGGCTAGTAATAACAGTAACTGTTAGTTCATCCTGCAGCCTGCGTGATTAACCCCGCAGCCTGTTCTCATGAACCATCATCATAACGTGGCCATAATGGGTCACTAACTGCACCACCAACAACTGCTGATACAGCGGAGCACCATGCGGAACACCATGCAGAACACCGTTTCCTTCACTTGCTTCCCTTCCTCGCGTCTTAGTCCAGTCCACCGAGGAAGCACGGGAGAGGAAATCACGCGAGGAGAGAGGAAACGAGGAAATGTGTTTTTGGATGGATGTGACGTCCTTTCCTCTGAAGCGCCACGTGAATTCGTCAACTGTATGGGCGGAGTTAGCAGCTCTTACAGCTGCACGGTTCCGGGAAGGCTGCTCTTGTGGATCCTCGCTCATAGCTCCTCAGAGATCCCTCCTCGATCCTCCATCCTAGCTCTTCGGGGCAGGAATAAGAGCTTTGAGATGACCTTTAAGGAGGAAGGCCGAAACAACTTTTGGTTCAACCGCAGACTGAGGAGCTATCAAATAAGAGACTTGGGAAGCATTATAAGTCACATGTAGCTGAACCAACCAATCAGAGGCTAGCAAAACTTATACTGATGGTAAATGTGAGGAATACCACAGAGGTAGATTCCGGAGATAATCGTAATTGCTGATGTAAATAATTGTGTAAATAGCTAACTGTATAAACATTGTAAATATATTTTTAGCTAATTATCTTAAATATATGACTATATTGTAATTGTATATTGTAAAACTTACATTAGGTAAGGTAAGGTTGATGGGAACATGCCGCTTTTACACATTGTACTTTGCCAAAATTTAAAAAATGCAAAAAAAGAAAAAAGGGAAAAAAACTATGGAGATTAAGCAGCTAACTAACTAAATCAATAAACTAATACATTTTTCAAGATGTAAATCCAATGCTGACTATAAAGTACCAAAGTTAAACAAGTGAAAAAGACAGCAACGTAAGAAAAGGGACAGCATTTTCTTTCTTTCATTCTGTATTTTTTACTCCACTGCGTCATCTGCTCTGGAGTACAGTATTCCAATCATTATGATCAGTGTGAAGTGTATCATTGCAGGGCTCGGCAGGGGATGAAATCCCATGCAGGGGTTAAGCCTGTGTGCAATGCTAAATGACAGAGCATATATTAATATAAAATCCATCCAATTATCTCTAATGGAGCTCTCTGGTGTGATGCTGTACCCAGTCATTTCAGGTCCATGAACAGACCCTCAGTGGCTCTAACTCTGAGGCCATTTCTTTCCCTTTGTGCTCTTGTCTGTACCTCTCTCTCTCTCTCTCTCTCTCTCTCTCTCAGACATGTAGTTTAACCAAACCTACAGGGTAATTTAGATTTTTTTCTTCAACCTAGACCCTATTTCCACATGCTTTGATGTCTAAGTAAATAATGTGAACAAAATCTTTGAATTTGGTCCAGTATTGAGTGAGAACTCTGTACCTGTTAGCCACTAACCGGGTTGCAATGTAATCCTAAAGGGCAAATTTACATTGTCAATTTTGTCCACTAAAAGTGCAGTTTTTGCCACTGACAGGTGTCTGACAACTTTATCAACAGGATCCCTACAGAGATATACCTTTTGTTAAAGAGTTAGATTTTTGTTTAACCAAAAACTCAGAGGAAACTCTGAGGTCTAACGCACCAGACTCCATTTAAATAAACTATACTTTCAGCGTGTATGGATCCTGCATATTTCCCTTTGTAAAAGGGTAAACTATGTGTTTATTTCAACCAATCCAGAATGGTAATTGTTGGAAAAGTGGAAAGACGAAACAAGATGGATTTTCTTAGTTTTAGTCTGTCGACTCTATATGAAGTGTATTTTACAATGATAAAAATACTGTTTATTTAAATGGAGTCTGGTGGGTTTGGCTTTAGGCATCCTTTCCATAATGTTGTTACATTACATTACATCATTACGTCATTTAGCTGACGCTTTTATCCAAAGCGACTTCCATTTAAGTGCTTTCAACCTTGAAGGTACAAACTCCAGACAACTAGTAGTAAGTGCAATTACATTAGCTTTAAGCCAAACTACAAAGAGCCAAATGAAAGTGCAACTGTAAGTTTTTTATTAACCAAGGTGGAGTCGGAAGAGATGTGTTTTTAGCCTGCGGCGGAAGATGTGTAGGCTTTCGGCCATCCTGATGTCAGTGGGGAGCTCATTCCACCATGGACAGCAAACAGGACTTCGTTGAGTGATTAGTTGTCCCTCTGTGAGGGGGCAGCATGCAGGTTGGCTGATGCAGAGCGGAGTGGGGGGGCTGGGGTGTAGGATTTGACCATGTCCTGGATGTAAGCTGGGCCTGATCCATTCGTGGCCCTTTATGCAAGTACTAGTGTCTTGAACCGGATTCGGGCAGCAACTGGTAACCAGTGAAGGGAGCGGAGGAGCAGTGTAGTGTGAGAGAACTTTGGTTGGTTGAAGACCAGACAAGCTGCTGCATTCTGAATGAGCTGTAGGGGTCGGATGGCACTTGCAGGCAGGTCAGCCAGGAGGGAGTTGCAGTAGTCTAGACGTGAGATTACTAGAGCCTGAACCAGAACCTGAGTCGCCTTCTGAGTTAGAAGGGGACGTATCTTTCTGATGTGTGTCTGTTGTCAGTCACTTAGAATAATAATCTGAGCCCGTCAGTGGCAAAACAAGCACTTTTGTGGACGGAAATTGAAGGTGCACAATTGCCCATAACTTACATTGTAGCTTGTTTCGCCGCTGTCGACTGCAGCGATCTTGCTTAATACTGAACTAATTTCAGAGACTGTTGTTCCCATCAGTCAAAACATGGGGAAAATAGGGTTCAGGTTGAAAAAAACCCAGAAGTTTACCCTCCAACCCTTCAAAGTTGTCGAGGCCCTCCACTCTCTCCCCCGCAGTTCCCCTGTTTCATTGTCTTTGTAGCGTATGTCAAGATCTGTTGTGAGAGTGCCACTTAATGAAGCCGTACCTGAATTTATTTGCCGGCGCTTCTGCACAGACCGAGAAAGAGGGTACCAATTAATAGAACGTAAGAGGACCCGGTGATTTATAATTAACAAGCATGCGGGTTATAGTAAACATAACACTCAGTGTAATAGCCCAGGAGAGAGACGGGAAGTGGAGAAAGAACTGAGGAGGAGGAGGAGGAGGAGGAGGAGGAGAAAAAAAACCTAGTGTTGATTTGTCCCTTGGTGGATGAGCGGAGTCCTTGTGGCTGACGGGAGCTGTCTAAAGCGGCTAAATGAATAATCATCTGTGAGTTAGACTGGAGACAAACGCTTAACGAGGATGATGTGAACCTCGCTGACATGAGGGGGCTGAGAGAGAGAGAGAGAGAGAGACTGACAGAGGGAAAGATGGCAGCAAACAAACATATTCGGCTCTAAAATGAATGGCACGCACATTATAATAGCGATGAAGTTGCTTTACTCAACAGGCCGTGGCCAGCCTCGCCTGTAAGGTTGAGTAGTTGTTTGTCAGAATTTCCAAAAGGGGCAATGAATCCCCCACTCATTTCCAGCGGTTTGCTGCTGGTGCATGAAGGGAACAAAAGAGAATTTGCAAGAAAGCAAATGTTAACGCTGACAACACTGACAGTTGAAGAGGGATCTTCTAGCAAGCATTTATAAAACATCTTCACCCCTAAAACTTTGGCTGATCGGGGGGCACTCACACGGCTCACATGTCTAAACTTCAACGCTACAAACTCCAACCTGTCTCACAGCCCTTATCACATGTCATTTCTTTCACTTTACCCTGTATATTTCAACACAAAGTCATGAGAGGCTACAGTACAGTGGTTTTAGAACAGTGAAGAGGCTTTTTGAGGCGGGATGAGAAGCTCAGTAAAGTTCAGCGTCAAGTGGCTGACTGCTTTATACAACGGCGAGAGAAAGAAGTCAAAGGTTCAACAAGTCCTGCATTTAGTTTTTTACATGCAGAAACAATTAAATAATCATGAAATGTGTACCTGGCTGGTAATATTTACCGAAGCAGCCTCAGCACTCGCAAATATGTTTAAGTACATATACAGTTTAAGTGCTCATATTATGCTTTTTGGTTTTCCCCTTTCCTTTATTGTGTTAACTATCTTTTTGTGCATGTTATAGAAAACACTGTTCACAAACTGCTCCAAACAGCTCTATTGTAGTGAAATGCTCGTCACTACACACGTTATAATGCTCGCCTAGCTGCTAGCGTAGCACACCCTCATACTCTGCTTCTGACTAGCTAGTAGTCCTTACCTAGCTACTGAGCATGTGCGACTGAAGTGAATTAAATATCAGATACTTTAAGACTTTTACTCAAGTAATATTCTAAAAGGAGACTTTAACTTCTACCAAAGTCATTTTCTGGTAAGATACTTGTACTTTTACTCAAGTATTGCTTTCAAGTACTTCAAGACTGCATGTGAGGCTAAACTTTGTCACATGACCGGTCGGCGATCACCCTTAATTTCATGTCACACGAAGTGTTGTGTATACGTTTTGTTACGTTATCATACAAACCCGTTCATGACAATGCGTTGACTGATTTCACATTTCAACAGATCCACCTCCATGACAGCAGAGCAAACTCCATCCAATGATGAAAACCGTGTGATACTGCCAAGAGCTCTGGAAAAAGCTTGTAAGTGGAACTTGAGTTAGTGACCCTACAGAGTTAATTTAGTGTAAGACAAAGGAAGGATGGCATGGATGGATAGCATTGTTCAAATGATCTTTTGTTTACTAAGACATCTGTGCTTTTTAGGTGCTGTGCAATGGCTTTTTAAATGGCTCAACCAGTATAGTAAGAGCTAATATACAATAAAGCAGAAATGAAGACAGCACTGTCCTGTAGGGTTCCCACGGTAACATCCAACATCTTTGAGTGCTGATTGGCCATCTGGTATTGTTTTATGTCACTTCCTATTAAGCTCATTGATCCTCCTTCCCTGTCTGCGGCATGTGGTTGATCATCGTGGATCAGTGTGTGTGCCTGTAATATGAATATGGTACAATGGTATGATTACAGTACATGATGGTCTCTGTCTGCGTGTTCGCTGATGCGGGCCCTCCAGCTACGCTGGTGCTCACTGCGGCTGTGATTATGCTGTTTATGTAGAATTTGTACTAAAGGAAGAGCAGAGTAGTCTCATTAAGAAAATTGGGTCAAGGCAAAGGACAGTGATGCCGAGGCAACTTCCAGGAACATATACAGGCATATCTGCATATACACAGTGTGACCACATATGTATATTGTAAGCGACCAATGCCTTAACAGAGACTTTATTTTATGTTAGTGATACCACGTCTGATGTATGAGCCTTTTCATGAGAACTTGGCTTCTTTAATGCTATACGGTTTTTCAACGTTAGGTTAACATGAGATTTAAAAAAAGCAAATGCTGTTTCCATTTTATGGCCTAAATCTTAATTCAATTTTGTCTTTTTGGTGTCTATTAAATGATCATAATCAAATCTTTGTGTCTCATAAGTCTGCAAACCTTTTGTTGTGTAAAAATAGTGCTACAAAGTGCTACAAAGCAAATATTTAACATGGTTTGCTCTTTGGTTTGTGAATGTATGTGTCATCGAAGATAAACTTGACGTGACATGATAATGGATGAAAAATGGATTTACTTTGCAGTTGCAAGTGAATCCACTAATCCCTTTGCATTAGGATTGTATTGTAATGATTTGATTTCACAGGTAAATCTCTGTTTTAACGAATGTCCGGGATGGGAGAAAAACGTGCTCTGGTTTATTGGCATTTCTTTAAACCAATCACAATCGTTTTGGGCAGCGCTGAGCACCAGACCCAATGACGGTGCCGCTACAAAATACGTACATAATGTTCTTGACTTTGAATCTTGCTAGCATAATGTTTGCTTTCTGGCTCGTAGCTGTCTGAGCCGAAGGGTTCAATGAGCTGAACAGACTAAAAATATCGTTGCCAGGTCGTATCTAAGGTCCGCCCCATTTACTGGAGCAGGATACAACGTTCACATTGCAAAAGAACCTTATGGGATGGGAATGATTGTTCCAGGTATTAGTCAAACCCTCATGTGTTACCAAAAACGCATGAAAGTATAAATTAATGGTCTTAAGAAGGTCTTTGGCAAGTGACCAGGGTATAAACGAGTTAATGCCCTTCGAGGTGTACGTTACGTGGTAATTAATGGACTCCGGCAAAGGGAATCAATTCCTGATTAGAGACACCTTGTCAGCCATTAACCCTTCAACACATTCTCATGAACGGGTTCGTATGATATCGTACGAAAAGTTATGCAGACTAAAACGTATAATATCATATGAAAAGTAGGATACCGCCAGCTGGTCATGGACAGCAGCAGTTAGTACATGTGTTTAGCTGCTAAAGAGCTCTGCGACACCGGCTACTGTGCTCCGCATGGTGCTCCGTAAGGTCAGCGATAGCTTTTGGTTCAGTTACTCGAGAATAGGTGACTGTGACAGAGTACCGTGAGCGGTCATTTTGGCGAAGGTTATGGTTAAGTTTAGGCAAGAAAAATTGAGAATTATGCAACGACGAAAGTTAAGTTTAGGCACCGAAACCACTAGTTAAGTTTAGGAAAAAGATCGTGGTTTGGATTAAAACACTCCCAAGGAACACGCATTTCCTGGGTGAAAGTCTTTTGTTTTTCCCGGGAAGCGAACTCCGCTCCTTGGCTTGGAAGTCCTGTGTTTTAACGACCACCATTCCACCCCAACCTCCTCCCAACACGGCCAGCCGCGTTCTTATACAGCATCAGTCAATGTGGTGCCCACTGTAAAAAAAACGGGGGAAATCATACAAATTACAGTGCTTCACTTTTCATAGCTTTTTTGAACTTATGGTTCATGAGAACAGGCTGAACCTTTACAGGTAGGCACTATGGCATCAACATGTTCTCACACTCATCTCGTAAAATAAGGACGCTTGGTCAGGTGCCTTTGTCATTCTTATTGACGCTAAAAGTCGCCTTTAGCGCTTTAAGTAAACGCGCTTGGTCGGGACTATTGCCGTCCCTTTAGCGCTTTAAGTAAACACGCTTGGTCGGGACTATTGCCGTCCCTTTAGCGCTATAAGTAAACGCGCTTGGTCGGGACTATTGCCGTCCCTTTATCGCTTTAAGTAAACGCGCTTGGTCGGGACTATTGCCGTCCCTTTATCGCTTTAAGTAAACACGCTTGGTCGGGACTATTGCCGTCCCTTTAGCGCTATAAGTAAACGCGCTTGGTCGGACTATTGCCGTCCCTTTTGACGCAGTTATGTTAAGGAAAAGGTCGTGGGTGGGCTTACGGTTCCGTGACATGTGGGAATTACGGGACGGTTGGGTTTAGGAAAGGGTCGTGGGTGGGCGTACGGTTCTGTGACATGCGGGGAGAATGGGTCGGAAAGAAAATAACGACTATAGCAAGCGTGACAAGCGGACACGAACCCCGCTCTCCTGGGTGAAAGTCCTGTGTTTGACCCATCCACCACCCCAACCAACCTCCGTACGTGGAAATTCGCCCTTAGATACTACTCGCTAAATCCTATCTAACTGCTGCTCTCCCCGGTGCGTTACACAAACACGCTGAAAGACGCCTTTTTCGTCGCATCAGACACTGACAGTTACTGTCCAAACGTCCTTATTTTACGAGTTCGGAATGAGAATGGCGTAGTCACACTGCAAAGAGTACTGAGATTTGGCTGTTAATACGAAAGGAGTGGCTATTGCATTGTGCACTACACCACCACCACAGATTTGGATATCCATATAATGAATGTTGAAATTTCCTTCAATCCCCTGTGTAAGTACTGAACTATCAGAAGAGAGGATCACATGCATGTCCTTCCATTGGAGGATTTTCCTAATTTTACTTTCCTCACTGAGACACACAAAGGACACCCACCCACACTGAAAGGTTCTTACAGCCAGTCAGGCCAGCTGTGTGTGTGTGTGTGTCTTGCACTGTCAGAGTCAGGAATACGATCCCCCTCTACCTCCTGCCCTCACTTCCTCCCAGTTTCCTACTGGGGCTCATTTATTTACATTAGCGCCAGGCAGAAAGGCATCAGAGGAAGTCTTAAAGTAGAGCCACAATGGCCGATTTAAGCCGCCACCCAAAAGCCAGTTTTTTTTTCTTCTTCTTTTGGCTAAGAGGATTTGTGTCTGGTCCATGTATCAGACCTCTCTCTCTCTCTCTCTCACTCGCTCTCTCAAAAGGGACAAAGTCACCCCTCACACTCGTGCTGAGTAAAAGTAGCTTCTTGCCACTAGCTGCCAGGCTAATGACATTTATCCTTATGGAAATGGAGGAGGAGGAGAAGGCTTTAGATGCAGATTTGGACACACATATACACCTGAGACGGGCAGACGTAAATCGGCTGGCTACTTTCATGGTATGCATGCTCAATGATTCACACATACACCCCCCCCCCCACACACACACACACACACACACACACACACACACACACACACACACACAAACACCTCCTTTGCAGTGTCTTATCCTCTAACTGGCCACCAGTCAAAATAAGCCTTATTCTCGGGGGTTTATATTTTCTCCTGGCCAGGCTTGGCTAGGCACACTCAGTTAAGATGGCAGTCAAACAATCTCTCCTCTCCTCTCATTTCCACCGTTTCTTCCTTTCTAATGCTAATGCCTGGATGGATATATCCCCTTTTCGGCTGGCATGCAAGGAGGCTAAATTTCTGATTAACTCCTGAGACAAAGTTTCATAGCATCTAGGTCGAAAGCTGCTTCAGAGAGAACGGGAGAATGTCAAGCTTTGTTTTCAGCAAGATAATATAATGTGGAAAAGAGTTGCAGGACAGGTCGGGTCAGACTAAGAAAGGTTTGGAGCTTATGGATTGTCTCAAAAATCTATACGCCATTATCAATGAGGGAATATGGTGGTAGCTATGTTTCTGAAAGCCTTATCTTCTATTTCAGAATTTAAAACATTTCATGAAGTACAACACTACTCTGGAGATATTGGTCACAGGATATACTGCTATTCAGTTTACTTGCGCCATTGGTGAATTAAACTGTTACAGAAGAACCCTAAACCCATTGTTCTATGTGGATTATTTGCATACATAGAGAATCAGATCTACTAATGTTCAAAGCCTGGTATCACTGCTGTGCAGCTTGATGTGAAGAATGACTGCAAACTGTACTTAGGCACAGCGGCGCTTTGCACTAAAGCACACACTTTGCATGGCCGCAAAGGTCCATCCGTGTGACATAAATGTCATCGTCTCCCATGCTGCGAGGGCAGGGAGAGTCTGCACACGGCCCAAAATGTATGACCCTATGCACCAACAAACGTGCTAACATTTGCTTTTTATCAATAAACACAAAGTCTAGCTGAGGATGTCATTACTTATACATGTTGTGTTCAGGGGGAAAAAGGTGGACCCAAATGCAGAGGCAAGGCAAGCAGGCAGGCAGGGGAAGGATTGAGCTCGAGAGTTTATTTAAACACAAAAATGCAGGAGATCCAAAAAACGAGGCAGACAAAAACAACAAAAGGAATCCAAAGAAAGCAGGCAAAAACTAAAGTCCAAAAATAATGAAAACATGAGGAACAAACTAACAGCAAACTAATGGGAACAAAGTGAGAACAAAGGGAAGAATCCAAACCTAGTAAACTAGATGCAAACACGCTGGGAACAGACACAAACTGACTGGAAAGAACACAAACACCAACAATGATCTGACACAAGACAAGGGGAACACAAAGACTAAATACACAGGGTAACGAGGTAACACAAGACAGGTGACACAAGGGCTGGGAAACAGGTGAAACACATTAGGGCTGGGCAGTACAATCAAAAAAGGCGGGAAAACACAAGACATAAAGTAAAACCAGACTAGACAAGACAGAAAACCAAACTATCAAAATAAAACAGGAAACTGAGCAAAATACAGAACAGAAACAGACTACCAAGATAAGATAAAACACACCAACCCATAACAATACAGGTTTTTTGTCATAAACCAAAGTGTTGGGACAAATAAGAGGTTTGACCTGATGATTGCACTAGATGACGAGTTAGATGATCAGCTAATGTATTACAATTCATCATTGTGGGAACATCTGTACAACATGTCATGTCAATCTATCTAATAGTTTGAGCATTTCAATCTGAACCCCAAAAATGTAACTGTCTGGTAGCATTATATGAAAAAGCAGGGGATTTATATTTTTATTTTAACCTTTATTTAACCAGCAATAAGACGAGTATCTTGGCCAAGACGGGCAGCAGCACAATGGTTCCAGATGTAAAACAAACTAAAAAGAACACATTACAGACGTATAAGATATAGAAAACATTCAAAACTTATAAAGCCAGATGTGCATCTAAGGGCGCTTTCACATCAGCCTCGTTTAGTTTGGTTGAATCGCACTAGAGTTGGTTTCCCTCCTTGGTGCGGTTCGTTTGGGGCTGGTGAGAACGCAGCAATCACACTCGGGTGCACACCAAAAGCGGACCAAACAAGTGTACCGAGACGTGCTTGATGAGGTGGGCGTGAGTGTGTCAGCTACTTGGCGTGTCCGTTTTTATTTCGGCTCCCATGTTAACAGGTTAGAGCTTGCCCACTGCCTGCGTGACACGCACGCATGCATGCTAGAAATAGGACCGATGCCTATTTTTCACGCGACATGCACGCGTGTTGGAAGCATTTCCAGGCAAAATAGAATACAAAAAGATGTTTATATGTCATTTTGACACAAATACATTTAATAAATGACATTTTGTTTGTTTGAAAGTCTCTAGGTTTTGACATAAATGCAGCTATAAATGTAATTTTAAAAAATAATAAATAATTAGCGATTTTCAAATATTGCACCTGTCAATACTGAACGAAATATTCTGTAGCCTATTTTGCCGTCAATACTGCCGACGTTGCCTTTGCTGTAATCCAATCAATATATAAATAAATGTACAAACACAAAACTATTGACAAAATGAAGTTGAAGAACACGCTATTATTTCATTTTATCAATGGTAAACGTACATGTGTACAGACAAGGCTAGCAGCAGCAGTCGCGTCAGACACGTTTCTGGTATGTAAAGACAGAAAAAACGCCACGAAGCCGCCACTCAACAGTAACGCCATGCTCACGCCACGCAGGCAGTGTGCAGGAGGCCTAAGGGTCAACATGAGCCTCCAGAACAGCTTGACTGCTCCTTGTCATAGATTCTGAACTGTAATGAAGGGCATCAACACCATTCCAAAAGATCATCAATCATTTTGTGTTTTGATGATGGTGGTGGAGAAAGCTGATATAAATTGTGCTCCGAAATCTTTGAAGGCCATAGCATATGATTTACATCGCTTTCATATACTCATCAATTCATTCCGTGACTCCTCATGCCCTGTATTAGAGCATCCACATTCGTTATGTTTCTCAACTCATTGTTTTCGATTACATTCAACTTTATTGTCATTGCAGAGTGCAAGTGCAGGTGCTGAGACATTTTGCACCATATTTAGACCAGTGAAAGGCTAAAATTCCTGTGCAATATTTTGAGACGGTACGAGAACCAAATAGCCCTACTTACTTCTAGTTTTAGGACAGTTTAGCCATATTTAGACTCATGCATTTCCATTGCATTGAATGTGCATCAAACTTGCAACACTTTAAATCCCACTGTTATCTTTCCTGCCTTTCTCGTAAACACACTATTCTTTAAAAAATAATAGTTTTGCTTTTAAAACGCCTTTTTAAAATGTTCAAAAGGCCTTCTCATCTCCCAAATTTACCTTTGGTGGGAACACATACAGTGCACACACTCATACATTCATTGTGGAGTGGTGATTGAAAGTTTTTTGTCCGAATGCTCACAGCTCTCTCAACGCTCTCAAATGTACCTTTTTTACAGGTCACACACACACACACACGCACACAGTTGTGACTGCTGAGAAGTTTGGCTGGTGTTTGGGGGATTTAATGGGAGGACGCTGGCATTTCAATAAAACACAGGGATGCTTTATGGTTCACCCTGAGCTCACTTAGGAGCCTCATCCACACTGGTTATTAATTCTCTCTCCCAGAATGTGTGTGTGCATTCCTTCTTGTCAACTCCCGTCCTCGCCTTAGCCATTTCGGTTTCTCTGGTACTCTTTTCTCCTCTTCCTCCCTCCTCTGTCTGTCTGAGATGAAGACATACGAGGACACTCCCCGGAGGTTGCAGTGTGGTCGCGGCAGCACAATAAAGAATCTGGAGGTCAAATGTACACCGAAATCCTTCACCCCTCTCCCCAGCACTGTACAGACACACAAAAACACACACACAGACACACACAAACACACTCAGACAGGTCAAATGTACAACGCTAGAGTTGGTTACATAAACCAGATGGCCGTGGCTGGCATGAAGCAGCTACGACATCTAAGAGCTCTGTGTGTCTTGTCTTTTATGTGTGTGTGTGTGTGTGTGTGTGTGTGTGTGTGTGTGTGTGTGTGTGTGTTGTACCCTCTCTCCTAACAAAAACCACCAGGGACCTTGTTTGTTGTCTGCACCCCACAAGGGAAACACTGTCAGCTTTACAATCACATCACATCACACACACACACACACACACACACACACACACACACACACATGGTAGAGGATTCTGTTATAAACAAGGTCTGTGTCTCAGTGTGTGATGGTGTGTGGATTGAACTTTCCCACCTTTTGTGTGTGTGTGTGTGTGTGTGTGTGTGTTGATGGGACCTGGTGGGCGTTCAAAGCCTAGCAGATCCAACCCTGGAACCTAACACTGACTGGCACCGTTTCACTGATAGGACGAAGTCATATCATTGGTGCACATTGGTCATCCAAAATTATCTCTTTTGTCCTTTTTCTCTGGGTTAATTTTTATCATTCAAGATCATTCTATGCGTACAGGAATATTTGTGGCATTGGCCGTCCCTGTGACCTTTAACCTCCTGACCACTGGTTGCTTGTACTGCAGTAACAGTGATCTAGAAGACTCAGGGTAAGATAAAGCGCACTTGTTTCCAATGTCACTATGGTTCAAATGTTTTTCTGAATGAAATGTCATTTTCTAAAATCTGTCCATTATAACTGTGGGTCATGATAAATGATGAAGTATACTCACAACCTCAGTTGGAACAATTTGAGAAATGCGCTCTACGGCAAGAACATGGTTTGAGGCACGAATGTCAAGTTCAGTTTTCCAAAAAACTAAAATTTAAAGGAAATCATCTTACCATTGAGTCTTACTTAAAAAAAAGTTGTCCCTCAGAAAACCTATCGAACATATAGATGTATGGGCTCAATGGCTCACCTAAGATTTTGAGCTTGTGAAATAATGTTAAGAAATATACACTTTCTAATGATGTAAAAAGCCTTTGCATGAAAAATTCAAGTCTGTGGATGTGTGGATATGTAATATATTAAGAATGTCTAAACTAAATGTCTGCACTAATTATGTCAGTTGTCAGATTACACAAAGACACAAAGACTCTTGAACTCTAGAACACAAGAGTGCAGATTGCAGAAAACTGTGAAACTCAAAAAAAGTTTCCACATTGTGGTATACTTGCACACACATTGAGATGAATATCGATTTTAATCCTGCTTTAAATTGTAACAGTGGGCCAAAATCTGTACCTGTAACCTACGTGTGTGCATTTCTAACTTCGCACTCCATCACTGAACGAGATAACCTTAGTTTTTTTCTATATGCATAACGACGACAGCATTGCAGGTGGTATAGGTATATTTTGTATTATAGTATTGTTTACCTGTCATTGTTACCTGTCCTAAAAATATGTTTCAACCATGCATTTTGCAGGAGAATTTCTTTTTTATTAAAATTGTGAACTGTCCCCAAGCTTTTATTTTTGGGCCATATTACACAGCCCTAATTTGAGCTTGTTTGCATAACGAAAAGTAATCACGCACATGCAAAGATCATCTGTGTCTGCAAGCTGTCAATTGGCAAAATAAAAATAAAAAATGCATTGGCTGCCTCTGTATTATAAACATCAATTCCAATTGTGCCTAATTACTTTCCAAGATGATTCAAATAAAATTCAAACATCATGAAAAGTCCGTCTGGCAGACTTTCAAACAAAGATTTCAAAAAGGATGACCATCTTAACACATTCTCACTCCCAGCGCTTCAAAAAGCAAAGCTTGGTCAGGTGCCCTTCGGCGTTACTTAGAATTCCTCATGGGGGAGACAGAAACTACACACTATACCTTTAAGTGAAAGTACTAATACCACACCGTAAAAATACTCTGTTACAAATGAAAGTCCTGCATTGAAAATGTTACTTTTTAATGGTCTAATCATTTCAGCTGGACTTGTAGGTCTATATATTGTTGAGTATAAACTACATGTGTTTTGTGTGCAAGAATCTTCATTTGAAAAGTAACTAGTAACTAAAGCTGTCAGATGAATGTAGTGGAGTAAAAAGTACAATATGTCTCTCTGAAATGTAGCGGAGTAGAAGTAGAAAGTGGCATGAAAAGATAAGACTCAAGTAAAGTACAAGTACCACAAATTTGTACTTAAGTACAGTACTTGAGTAAATGTACTTAATTACATTCCACCACAGCTCACGTCTAGCCCATTGGCGTCATTTTTAGACACACTTGGTTGGGACTTGTGGCGTCACTTTTTGATGCTCTGAATCGGGACTTACGTTTAAGTGACATGCGGTACAAGAACGGGACAGTTAGGTTATAAAATGTACGTTTCAGTGACACGCTGGACAAGAACGGGACACCAACCCCGGTCTCCTGGGTGAAAGTCCTGTGTTGTTTGACTCATCCACCACCCCAACCAACCTCCTAATGCGGATTTTAGGTCTTTTCATACGACTCGCTACCATTGTAGCTCTTAATACAACGTCATCTTACAGCGCCGCGGTCAAGCTGCTGCTCTGCCCGGTGCGTTCCATACACACGCTGAAGGGTGATTCTTGCGTTGGTATCTGACGCTGAGAGCCACTGACCAAGCGTCAATATGTTACGAGTTGGGAGTGAGAACGGGTTGAACATTTAAACCAGGTCAAAAACACCAAAACTTTTCAAATTAAGAGTCGTCTGACTAGTTTTTTTTTTTTTTTTTAAGATCATTTTTTGGGCTTTTCCGTCTTTAATTGACAGGACTGGACAGCTAGGGGAGAGAGAGGGGGAAGACATGCAGGAAATCGTCACGGGTCGGATTCGAACCCTGGACCTCTGCATCGAGGCATAAACCTCTAAATATATGTGCACCTTGTCTACCCACTGACCCAACCCGGCCACGTCTGCCTACTTTTTGAGTTAAGGTAGTAACATCTTATCATGTCCAAAAGTCAATAATATGACTTAGAATAATTTAACATGTGCATTCTTTCCTGTGCACAGCTACTGTATATCATTTTCTCTATTGTTTTTTGTGTGTGTTTGTCTCTTTCACAGTTTAAAGAGCCATGCAGAGAATGTGCTGGTCCCAGTAGAGCTGGTTCTTACAACAGGGAGGACTTCCAAACCTAATATCCACAACACAGAGCCTCCTGCTGTAAAGGTGAGCCTCCATATGAAAATATACACTCTTCAATCATTGCTTTTATGAATATGATACAGCCCAGCCATAAGTTAAAGCAGCTGTATATCATATATACATGCGTCACAGCAGTGTAAATCTAGTGCAGGTTTATTTGGACACTATATTTGGATATTAAACTGAGGTCTGCTAACATGTTATATGGTGGGATAGAGATGGGTGTCTGGAATGTCATTTTGTTTGGGAGGTTAATTTAAACCTACTATATACAGCCTTTACTGTGCTGTATCTGATCATCATATACAGAGACAGAGCGCATTTAAGTCCCCACCGAAAGAAAAAAAAAGCTCTCCGCTCTCTATTAACTTTGTATTGCATTAAGGTGGCTCCTTTTAAAGTCCGTCTGCTAGCAAACAACAGAAAAATGCCTTAAAGCTACTTTGTGGTGATATGCACTACCAACAATGTAAAGAACCCAGAACTTAAGTTTTTATACGCTGCAAAACCGAAAAACTGAGCTGTTAGGAAGACAAAAGTGGATACAGACGTGAGGAATCAGCAGGGAGACGCTGAGCTAACGTTATGCCCAACGTTACAGTATGTGAAGCAAAATGTTGTCACAAACTCAAATATCCAAATGTCAGTTTAGGGCTAACTATATTTCTGTAAGTTAAGCTGAAGCATTTTGACAGTATGCAACTTATGTTATAGTGGAATGTGGATAAATCTGAAAGCTATGCGGTATTATGTTTGCAAGTGTTTTAGCTTGCTAATAAATAGCTAACATGAGCTTACTAACAGCTATGTTGTCCTCTGTGGTAGACACAGGGTGCTAAAATAATCCTTTGAGATGCTTACATCTGATGTTTTTAGCTAGCGACAGGCATTTGGTTAGCGTTTCAGCTGTTAGTTGCATATTGTGGCAGCGATTGTCCGGTGGGCTTGACTTTTCTCTATACTAAACAGTTTCATCTCTGCCTTACTGGCACGGAGGTGACCACTGCAATGTGTGTATGTGTGTGTGTGTGTGTGTGTGTGTGTGTGTGTGTGTGTGTGTGTGTATACTAAAGACCCTGATGGGTGACAGCACTGTTCAGCATCGCAACATAGCCGCTGGGTATGTGTGTGTGCAACCATGAATGTCAAAGATCTTTTACCCAACCCGCCTCCCCACCTCTACCCACCATCAGTACACACACCCACCCACACACACACACACACACACACACACACACACACACACACACACACACACACACACACACACGTATAACACACGTATAACGCCAGCAAAGAAGAATGTCAGGGTGTCACGCTGACTGACAGCATCAAGCACGTCATCCGTTTTGACAGATCAAAACACACACACACACACACACACACACACACACACACACACAGACACACTTCTAAAGATATAAAACAAGCATTTAAATTTAGTATAGTTCTTTTTTAATGTTGATGAAAATGGTCTGAGGTACACACAAAAGTACAGTACAAATACTAGTTGTAGCAAAGGTAGTGGCAATACTACTACAGGTGGTAGTATTGTATATGATACATTTAAATCAATCTTGTTGTCATATTGGAATTTGATTACATGTCTGTGATTAAATGACCTGTACATTACACATTGATTGAATGCTTGTTGATTACATTAGATTCATATTATATTAGTAGAGCACTTGTAGAGAACTGAAGAAGAAGAACTGGATAAGATTTCTGTGATCGAATCACTCGGAGATAGCACTTACAGTACATTACTTTTCTGTTTATTTTATATAGATTTTACATTATCATTATTAAGTTCACTGTTCAGAAAATCATTATTGGTCCAAAAATAAATACGTTTCTTTAATAGTTTCCGTGTGACACTAATCCACAAATTGCCTCTTATGTATGAGAGAATTTAGTTCACTTTGGGCAAAAGTGCAGTGGTGGTATAGTCCGTTAATTGCAAAGTTGATGTTTGGATGCCATGCTCCTACTGTCCACATGTCGAAGATGGGTTGGCCAGTGACTCGCATGGCAGCTCCATAAGTGTGTGTGTGTAACTGCAGTCCATTTGCCATTGAAAATGTATGGACCCTGCTCACTGTAGGTAAAAACTTCAAAGGAGAGGTAATGCCATTGAACCAACACAGTGAAATAATCCATCAAAGACAAACACCATTACATAACGACAGTGGCGGAAGATGTTTTTACATCCTTTTTCTTACGTGAAATTACCTCAATGTGAAAATAGTCCATTACAAGTGAAGGTGCTGCATTAAAAATAGTAGTATAATCAGAAAAAATTGATGAAAGTACCAAAGTACTGTAAGCACAAAGGGTATTCGCTAAAAAATGCAGGCGTAGATGACATATATTAAATAATCTTAATACTGATACGTCAATGTGTTAGGGAGGAGCGAATATTAAACTGTTAGGCTACATTTACATTGCTACGTTTTGGTTTTTAGTTCCAGTAGAAGAACTAATCTCCGTTTAAACCAACACGGCCAAACCGCATGTCATCAACATTCTTGTATACGCGTGCTGGTGTAAATAGGAGGCAGCATGTATACAGCGCCCGTTGCTGGTAGTTGCCATGGTAACGTTAGTGGCTTAGTCTCAGAGAACAAGACGTCGTGACCCAATCAGGCGGCGAAAAAATTTGGCACAAAACCAAACTTCTACTATCCAATTCCACATTCCTACAGGACGGAGATGAGGCGCTTTTCATAATTGGAAGGATGGCTCTTAACAAGCAACTGGGTTCATTTTTCTTTTCCTCCACACGTTCACCTCGCCATCTCCTCATCCCCGTCACTTAGGGGACGCTAATGTGTTAAATGCGAACAACAAAGACAGGATGTCTTGCTATTTTCTGCTTCCCCACTGTTTCCTACAGTGCTGTAGCGGCTAAATTAGATGAAAGCGGCAGAAATTAGGGCAGAAATTAGAGCGGCAGAAATTAGAACCCGAGGCCAGATGTGATATTTGTTTTTCACACTGCGGCGTCAGGTCGACGTTAAAATAAAATAAAAAGGAATAATCAAAAACAGCTCCCTCATTGGATTTGGGACTCGTTTTGATTCGCTGATGGTGGCCAGCTAATCATTTGATCCTAGTAGAATAAGTGAAGTGTTTGTGTGTTTGTGTGCGATTCTGCCAGGAAAGTTAACAACCGCTGTAAATAGGCCAGGGCTCGGTGTCTTGATTTGTGCACAGTCGCTGCTGTGTGTGTGTGTGTGTGTGTGTGTGTGTGTGTGTGTGTGTGTGTGTGTGTGTGTGTGTGTGTGTGTGTGTGTTTTGTGTGTGTGTGTGTGTGTGTGTGTGTGTGTGTGTGTGTGTGTGTGTGTCCTCACTGGCTGTTTCCCTATAAAAGCAATTTGCCCCATGCTTGGGCTAGGCAATGAGCAGATGCTACCATTGTAAATGATGATGCGAGGGGCTATAATAAAGAGTTGATAAACACAGAATTACTGCTGGGCCGTGGGCACGCAGAGAGAGCAGGGGGAGGAGAGGATGGAGGAGAGCGAGAGAGAGAGAAAGTGGGAGGAAAGGAGGGGTGGGGAGAGTAGGATAGGAAGAGACAGACACACACACACACTCACACACACATAATGAGACAGCTAGAAAATGTAAACAGAGGTAGGCTCGTATAGTGGTGATATACAGTAGGTAGAGACTGTCCACCTAAAAAACGCTCCCACAGGTCATTTGTTCAAGCAGCAATTACGACTCATATGTAGTTCGTTTCGAGTGGCGGAGCTCTCAAGTCTGGCCGGATCAAAGAAGGAAGTAATGTGACAAAGTATAAGAGCGCCATGTTGATGGGTCAAACAAACGACTGACTTTTACCCAGGAGAGCAGGGGCACGTTCAATTTCGAAACGGTTTGCTAGCCAGGGTCAGTCTAGTAACACTACATTTGCTGCGACGCAGACATTTTATGGGAAAAACATTCAACAACATTTTTGTCTTTCAAAATGGTCAAATACCACATAGCATTACATATTAGTACAAACTATTGGCTATCGGCAGATTGAATTCAAATGCTTTAGTATTGATATGCATTATTGGTCTTAGAAATCCATATCTACTTCTTATCACATGCCTCTTTCAGCCCTCCCTGTACTTATTGTTTCTTGGCTGGGGGAGTGTTCTCACCAAAGGCCTTGTAAATGCTATGACCCCTGACTCATAAGGGAACTATGAGTGTGTGTGTGTGTGTGTGTGTGTGTGTGTGTGTGTGTGTGTGTGTGTGTGGGTGTGTGTGTATGAGTGTGCGATGTGGGCCCTTTGAAGAGCGTGTTAGTCATGTAGTGTATTTTTCTTCTTTGCTCCCTTCCAAACATCTCCCATTCCACCCCATGTTTGATGTTTCTTGGACATTTTTGTTCGACAAAAAAAAAAAAATGAAATGAAAAAACAGCACACACACACACTTTTGACAAACACACACAAACGGGTCGAGCACTTTTGCGGACACACACACATGCATTCTTGAAAACCTCCTTAGAGAGAAGTGAGGGGAAGATAGAGGGAAGGCGATGGGAGGAAGAGAGAATGAAAGATGAGGACTGAGCACCAATGCAAGGAAGATTAGGAGGGAGAGGGAGAGAGAGAGAGAGAGAGGGAGAATGGCCTCCCTTCAGCAGCAGCAGTGCTGGTGTCTCTTTCATGTCCTCTATGCTTGGATCTGAGGCTATGTCTCCCAGCTGGGCCTGGTGTGCATGTGTGCAGCTAAGTGCTGGCTAATTTCCCCTCGGATCTCCCAGCCGTAGCCTCTGATTTCCCCCCAAACCACCCCACAAACACCAACACCACAGACACCACTGCCTCCCCCGGTCTGTGTGAAGTGGGGATTGGCAGAGGGGAGTTTGGGGGGGCAGTGATGGCCAGCCAGGAAACAGATTCAATACAATGGTAACCTTCTATAAAATCCAGTATTCTGCTACCAGAAAGCATAAAATGAGAACACACTCGACCACCAGCCTCCCTCTGGACCTTCTACAGTAAGAAATAAGAGCAGTTGCTAACATTTGATATTTCTGGCAATTAGCCGATGCTTATGCTAGGTCTTTTTTGCCCAAGTTTCATTTATCATTGTGACAAGGAATTCAAATGTGCATGCAAAATATGTCAACTAAAATAAATAAAAATCCTAAAAAGAAGGAGCTAGGAGCGCCTGGGCAGCTCACCTGATAGAACGTGCCCCCTATGTACAGAGGCACATTCTTTGACGCAGCAGCCGCGGGTTCGATTCCGACCTGCGTACCTTTGCTGCATGTCATTCCCCCTCTCTCTCCCCTGTCAAGACTTCTCAGCTTTCCTATCAAATAAAGGCCTAAAGAATGCCCAATATAATTACATAAAAAAGAAGGAGCTAAATTTGACATTTCCATGGCGTCTATCTAAGAATGTACATGCGGATATGTCATTGCGTTGTTTGAACAGCAGATGGCGACAAAGTGCAGTTGCATTTTTTGGAGTTTTCGTGCCATTTTTTTTTTTTTTTTAATTAACACATGGAGCTTTGTTGTGGTGCTCAGTTCAAAGATTTCTCAATCCAGTCAGCTTCCTCTGTCAGTGCACATAAGAGAGGCACAGTAATTGCTTTTTTTGGTTTGTGACCCTAAATATCTCTGCATTATAAATAAACCAACTTCCAACTATAGCAACTCTCATCCAGAAGAACTTTTATAGAGTGCAAAAGTAGTGTGTATGCCACTTTGGGGTTCAGGAGGTAAAGCGGGTCGTCCATTAACTCTCCTGTTGTCCTTGGGTCAAATTTGATCCATTTTCAAACAGTTTCTATATCAGAAATTTGGGTTTCTCTCAACCAAATTGTCAAAAAAAATAACGTGGATGATTCCATACAACGCTCTTCACATGTAAAATAACAACCCGGTCTCACGCCAGTTCGTAAATAGTCACGTTATTTTGATTTATTGATTCGTGTACAGGTCACGATTTTCGAACGTTACCATTTCACGAACTACCATGACACTGGGCTGCTCTGGGGGACGCAACAACGGGGAAATTAAACGCCACAAAGGGGAAATTAAACGCCACACGCCGGCGACAACAACAGGACAGACTGCCACACGCGGCCACAACGGGGAAATTAAACAGGGGGGCCACACGGGGACGCGATCCCCGGGCGCAGGGACACAATCCGCGGTCTCTGTGGCACGCAACTACGGGGACATGAAACGCCATAACAACGGGACGGTTGAGGTTAGGAAAAGAAGAACGGGGAAAGGAACCGTAACACGCAGGACACGCCAACAACAACCGGATGGTTGTGGTTAGGAAGTGAATAACGTGGAAAGGAACTGCAACACGCCGGACGCAATCCCCGGTCTCCGTGGTGAAAGTCCTGTATTGTTTGACCCATCCACCACCCCGACCAACCTCCCTACGCGGATTTTCTGCTTTTCATACTACTCCCTACCGTTGTTCTGTTGTGATCACGAAATATGCTTCCCATTTAAATACATTACATTAAAATTCGTAATCACCACACGTAAAAAACGACATAATCGTCTCCTGTTCACAAATCAATAGATTCAATTACATAAACATTTCACGAACTGCCAGAGAGAGAGACTGGGCTGACAATAAATGATCAGTTCATTACTTTCATTGAATGTGGGTGTTTTATTCAATTTTATAGCATTTGAAGAAGAAAATTGATAAAAGAAACGTTGAAAAAAGTGACAAATAAGTCAGAAAAGAACATCCGGAAAAGTGACAAAAAATTTCGAAAAAAGTAACAAAAACTCTGAAAAAAAGCGAAAAGTGTCTTACGGTTTTAATTTTAAATTTTGACCCAGAAAAACAAAAAGTTGGTGGTCTCATCCCCACCATCCATGATTGTGAGCGTGTGCGTATAGGTGAACGAGAAGCTAAACTGTAAACCATCTGCTAAAGGAGAATATAAATGCAGACCATTTGCAATTTCATATTTCAGGATGCTACCTTCTGAAGACATGCTTGCTATGGAGCTGGAAAATACTAGCATATAGCACAGGGCCCTTTGGGAATCCTGGATCCTATCTGGCATTCTATTGGCGTTTGACTTTCAAAATGGGCCCTATGGCATGGGTGAATAAAAACCTACTGATTGCAGGTCCCGCCAAGGAAACACTGCGAGCATATGGAAAATGTCCTTCCAAAAGCATATAAACCAGGCATTCACTATGATTTTTGGCCCATGATCCCAGAAATAAGAACATATTTTCTCTGTCTAGGGAGACAGCCAACACATTTCATGTTACAATTATTGTAATTATTGACATTATAACTTCAGCGATTTTACTTTTGAACATATTTTGGTAACACTTTACTTGAAGGTATCTACATAAGAGTGACATGACACTGTCAGGAACACATGTTATGGTTAGAGTTCATGTGTTCATGACAGTGTCATGTGTTCATGACAGTGTCATGTCACTCTTATGTAGATACCTTCAAGTAAAGTCAGTCATAACACTGTGCCACAGCAATCATGAAATATGGGTTACACTTTACTTAAAGGTATCTACATAAGAGTGACATGACACTGTCATGATCGTGTCATAAACATTATAAACGTAAAGTTTATAAAGTCATAAACGTTTATGACATAACGCTTCTTCGTGTTTTTTGTCATGACAAGTTATGGTTAGGGTTAGGTTTGGGTTAAAACGAATGACACTTACTAAAAGAAGCATTATATCATAAACGTTTATGACTTGTTTATAATGTTTATGACACGTTCATGACGGTGTCATGTCACTCTTATGTAGATGCCGTCAAGTGAAATGTAACCCATATTTCATGAGTGCTGTGGCACAGTGTTATGACTGACTGCGTTTGGGTTACATCCTATCATGCAAACTGTCACATGAATTTGAATATTGAGACATTTTTAATAGGGAGCTTTGCATTACTTTCGGTTTGTCATGATATATTCAAATACTATTTTCACAGTAATAATAATAATATTACTAATAATGTAAGACTAACATCATGTTATACCTCTCAGGAGTGTGAAGGACTGGAAACTGGAAGTTAATGCACGCTCCCTTCCAGTCCGTCATGTAATTGGAGTGAAAGAAATATGAACATTCTGTTGTGGTCAGACTTTGAATTTGCTGTTTAACAAGGTGTGGAAACCCTGAAAATTATGCTTTACTAATAGGAAGCCACAATAAAGTTCATAATCAAAGTTTTACTTTTAATTTGAATAATTAGGTGCATTTTAAGTATACTAAAGTACAGAAAATATCAGATACTTTAAGACTTTTACTTAAGTCATATTCTACAAGGTGACTTAGATTTACTCTCAAATATTGCTGTCAAGTACTTTATAGAAGACTCTGTGTGTGTGTGTGTGTGTGTGTGTGTGTGTGTGTCTGTGTGTGTGTGTGTGTGTGTTTGTGCGTGCGTGCGTGTGTTGTGTATTGCATGCGTGTGTTGTTCATATGTACAAAATGTATTCTCGTATGCACGGCTAGGAGTGTAATTCATATAGATGGACATATTTTCTTCTCCATTGGCATGTGCACATTAGTAGACTCTCATGTAAATGTTACAGATTGCTTTATTCATTCTCCGCACATCAAACAGAAATAGCACTCAGTCCCTTTGTGTGAAGATGACAAGGAGAGGAAGGAAAGACAAAGAGACAACAAACGAACGCTGCTCCTAGCCATGGCCGAGTTTTCGAAGGAGCCTGAAAAGGACAACACATTCCAATGGAAATGACAAAATGGCCGCCTTTCATCAATGCTTATTTCATCCTGGAAAAAGAAGAAGGAAGTGATGAGACACATGTCTAAATCTGCGCTCGCAGCGAGCCTTTTGATATGGCAGGAAATGTCCTGGGGTTGGATGATAGACAATGTGAACGCTGCGCTGTGAAATTATAATTTTGACTCCTCGGCTTGTTTGTTTTATTTTTATCTCTGTTTTTTTTTGTCAGATTACCATTTAAGGACATTTATTTCACCCAAACAGGATAATGTGTAAAAAAAAAAAAAAAAAAAGGAAAGATGTTTTGCTCGACTGAAATCACAATAGAGCATTTATGGGAAATATGGGAAGCAGGTTGAATGGTGAAATTAAACACAAAAATCAAATTGGCTGCAGTTACAGTAAGCCACTATTGACTACTAAGCCACTACATAGACAGGCAATTACTGCATTAACAGCTTCAACAAGTTCTGAATGTGGAAACAAAAAATAGAGAACAGATTTTTACAACGTTAGATAACCGATTTCTACACAACCCAGTCTCACGGCAGTTCGTGTAAATGTCACGTTATTTTTAATCTATTGATACGTGTTCACGGGCACGTTTTTCTCATTTTTTACGTGTAAATGTCACGTTATTTTTACGTGTTCACGGGGCACGTTTTTCTTGTTTTTTACCGGGAGAAGGCCGGGAGAGGGGCCGAAAAGGACGCTCCATATGACAGGAGGCGGCCGCTGGGGACGCAGGCGGGAGACGGCTGAAAAGGACGGCCCATATGCCGGGAGGCGGCCACGAAATATGCTTCCCACTGAAATACATTACTTCACATTTTCGTGCTGGCCACCATGTAAAAAACGAGAAAAACGTGCCTGTGAACACATATCGATAGATTAAAAATAACGTGACATTTACACGAACTGCCGTGAAACCGGGCTGTTCTACAACACACCAAGTGGTGGCAGTAGCTCAGCCCGTAGGGAGGTGGGTTGGGAACCAGAGAGGCCGCTGGTACGGACCGAAGTACGAAGTGTGGACTCTTGAGCAAGGCAGCTAACCCCCCCCCAACTACTTGGGCCGCCTGCCCAGCAGTCGCAGCGCACCTCACGCTGGCATCTCTCCATATGTGCATGTATAGGACCTGACCATGTGTGTGTATTTCTGTGTGTGGTTTGTTCTAACAACAGAGTGAACAAAGTGTAATCCCGGGGGTGGGTACTTGTATGCTTTTCAAAAATCCCGTTTGTGTCCCCCCCCCACCCCCCCTTTCAAATTGTGAATGATTCGCTCAAGTCTTGGCAATCGGCCCCTATAATACACAATAAGGAAAGTAAGACATAGTTTTCTTATACACAGGTTAGTACTATTCTTACTGGCAGAATTTAGCACCATGATCAACTTATTTCCAGGATTGTATATCATCAAATGTATGTAGAAATGCAGGAAATGGGATTCAAATATGCCAAAGAAATCTGGCGGAGGACCCCCAGACCCCCCAGTCACACCCTTGCTTGTATGTAAAGTAACTCTATGGTGCATTAAAGTCCTAGTCTTAAATAATAAACAGATATTTGTGTAGCAGGATTGTGTCGTGTTTAATTTCTTATCCTGGTAATTAGTGGTGTAACACTATTATGTTCATTTCGACAGCACTAAAAACATGTGCAGCCCTACGTCACAGTACTCAATTGCACAACCATAACAACTTGTCAGTCATAGTATTTTAGGCATCAGAGTATCTGGTTATTGCTCACAAATGTGATAATGTAGTGAACACAGTACTGTACTACAGTATGTGTATGTGTCTTTGTTTGTGGCCATACGTTGAGCTGTGCGTTTTGTTTTTAGGGGAAGAAGGATAAAGACCCTTAGTCCAATGGTCCACTGGCCAATGGTAGAATCTCACACACACACACACACACACACACACACACACACACACACACACACACACACACACACACGCACAGGGTCCATTAGCAGGCTGGCCAGCTGTCAGTGAATTTGTGTTTTGTCTGCCTCTTCAGTTGCATCCAATCACCAAGCCTCGTTTAATGCAATTAAGAAAGACGTCAATACTGTGCTGTGATTGGTCGAGAAGAACAGCAAGAGAGAACAGAGAATGCATTCTACCTATAGAGACAGTAATTAGCACATACTGGTCATTAGTACACACACACACACACACACACACACACACACACAACCAAGGATGGGAAAGCAGCCATCTGAGCTTGTGTTTGCCTTTCAGTTAAGCTGATGTCCTGTAAATAAGTGGGGCATTCACACACATACATTTTAAATGTAGTCCCAGAAGTCAGCCTGTGCAGCACTAGGTTTGTGTGTGTGTGTGTGTGTGTGTGTGTGTGTGTGTGTGTGTGTGTGTGTGTGTGTTGTAGCTTTATTAAAATGACTTCTAAACATGGCCCATCTCTTTGAGGGTCCCATGAAGAGGTCCTGCAGCGAGCCTTTAGATGAAAGATCAGAGCAGACCCTTCTCATGCCAAACACACACACACACACACACACACACACACACACACACACACGTGCCTTAAACCACCACCTCCTAATAATCCCTCTCACTTCTAATGGTAGCCATTTGTCATTCATTAAGATCAAAATGCTGTTTTCTGCCAGGACAAATTGCAAAGCTATTCCATTCAAAGCTTGAAAAAGGCTTGAGACTCGGCTGGGTTTCTTAGGGCTGTTTACAGTTTTTCTTGATTGCTTTGACCTGCATAAACAAACTGGGATCCAGTCGGTTTTCATCATCACTGTCTCAGCAGAACAGAAGACACCTCTTGCAAATGTGTTAACCCTTTCTCATTGGATTGACACATTTTCCCCACCCTTTAGCAGAACAGTTAACACGGATGTCATTCAAGCAGTCCAAACTCCATTGTTTTAGCTATGGTAACCAAGCAGAAAGCATCTGTTCCTAACTATTAGAAACTACCTACATCAGTATGAAATCACTGAAGCACCTGTTTGACTCTCCTTCACACAAATCTTCAATTAGCAATCAGTCTGCAGGGTTGGGCCATGTGGGCCCATCGTCAAGACCTTCTGTCTTGTACTGAAGACTTGTAGACTGAGTATCAATAGTGTCTATTTCTTATACTCTACAGTAATAGATGTTTATACTTTACTGTAATAGATTTTATTTGAATTTTCTTAATTTCTTATACTCTAATAGATTTTTATTTTGGTTTGGTTTACATGTATTTTGTGTAATATTTACAGTATTTCAGTTTTCAGCCACAGTTTGAAAATAAGAATCAATGGAATCAATAAAATTTGCATCAAAGCATTTCTGATTCTGGATCCAATTCTTTGCAAGAAGGCAAATTTGTCAACAAATGTCACTGGCATGAAAGCTACGTACAGTAATAGACTACAATGACAAGCAATGGTGCACTGTAGTGCTGTATTTTGTATTTTGTTGTCCACTGTGTAATGGTTGATTGGAAGAGCTCATACACTTGTTTGCAAGTTGTGTTGTTTGAAGGCAACATTTTCTTTTGTTGCATATTTTAAATGTTTTAGCACGGTTAGAGCCTTTTGCAAACAAAATGTGTCATTTTGACCATGAGTGCCACTGTTTCGGCCTGTGTGTTAACTGTTTTGGAAAATGTGGCGTTTGAGTTGACTGCTGCATTAAAGCCATCAGATTTGGCAATCAGATGCCAAAACACTGCACAACAGTTTGTAATAAATAATACTCACAGACAGGAATTTACAACTCTGAAAAGTTATCACCGCAGACGTTTGTTCATCTATATCTCAATGATCTTGAGTTAAACTGTAGAAATACATCATTCACGTTACACAAGAACATTCTACCAGGAATGTGAACTTGCATGTATTTGACTGGCCAATGGTGCTCTATTTGGTTGATGGTCCAGTTTTAAGTTTTGGTGCTCTGCCTTTATACGTTAAACCTATAGTGCGTAACTTTTTTATATTAATGAACATCCGTTACATTCAAGCTAGTCCCGCTTTGCCAGACCTTCCTCCACACGCTGCGGAGCAGAGGAGGGTCTGGCTAGTCCACACAGCATTCTGGGATGGTAGAAAAACGTGCTCTGGTTTATTGGCATTTCTTTAAACCAATTACAATCATCTTGGGTGGTGCTAAGCGCAGAACAGAGCAACTGTGCCTCTGCAAAATAGCCTCTGGAAGGAACTTGTTTTGGTGGAAGGTGTGTACGTTCAAAAGTTGTTTTAGTTGTGCAATAGAAAACTCAGATTGGACAGATAGTCTAGCTAGCTGTCTGGATTTACCCTGCAGAGATCTGAGGAGCAGTTAACCATAGTCCTCAGAAATCCACCGGAGTTTAAAATTCTAACAAAAAGAGAGCGGAAGACATCGGTCGAAAAGACATGCATCCGGCGGAATTTCCTGCGGCACCAGAAGTGGAACGTCAAGGATATAGACTACATTCAAGCCATTGCCAAATGAGTTGATACAAAGCTAATTAATATCAGCTCCACACAACTCTCTCTGTTGGAAGAAAAGAAAAATATACAGCAACATATTTACACTAAATTTGGCCTATACACTGTATCATCACTACATGTACATATGCTGTGCTCCATTAACAGAAGTTGTTTAAGATTATTTTATTTTATTTTTTGCATGTTTCCACATTTGTTTTAACAACTCTACCTGCATTGTGCTGCCAACGTAAGGAGAATAGTCGAGGGTACAAAAATAATTTGCCCTTCCAACTAATTCCCAAATTTTTACAACTAATGTTTCAAGTCCCTTGGACAAAAATATATATATTTTTTTGACACAACATGAAATAACATGTATTGCTGACAGAAAATGAAAAACCTTTTTTACAGTATATGTATTATACTTCTAGCCATTGTCTGTGTGTGTGTGTGTGTGTGTGCGTGTGCGTGCGTGCGTGCGTGCGTGCGTTGCAGGTGGGTAAGGGGGTGGTAATTAACAACGACATCTCCTGAGCCAGGTCTCGTCAGTGCTCTCTCTCTCTTTTGCTCACACACGCTATATTTATCTCTCCTCTCCGTCCTCCTATCATAGTTATTATCACCTCATCTCTGTCTTTATTTACCTCCCCCACTCACGCCACTCTCTTGCACCATCTCTTCATTTTTATATATATATATATATTATATTCTCTTGAAAGATATGATTAGAAATAATAGATCAACAGACACGGCGCTTACATGTTTCCACGTACAATAGCTCGCCTGTAGAAATATAGTTATTGTCTTGTTTAACTCCTCAGAGAGGGGGAGACCAAATGAGATTCATGGTTTAATCACGAAAGCTTTTTAATTGGAAAATTATGTTATAACACTAATGTGACAGTCAAAGGGTATACATATTAGACTGTATATGGTATATGTCTAAGTGTGCCAGGTTAATTAGCATTTTCCTCTGATTTTACAATGATGGGAAGATTGCATCATTCCTGTGTCATGCATAGTCCCATGACAAGAGGAATGATGCAAACGGTGAGTTCAGTGAGTGGCGTTGAATTAATCTGAGCATTAAAGCTTTAGTGCGTAACTTTTTGATTTTAAAGGTGCCGTAGGTAGGATTGCGAAGATCCAGGACTTAGCCAAAAAATTTGAACATCGACAACTTCTCAGTCCCTCCCCTCTTTCCGCTAAACCCCAAAACGGTCTCCTAAGCCCCTCCCCCCACAAGGGAGAATGAATGTGTGTGCTCATTCAATGATTAGGCTCGTTCGAGATGAGCCAGGTCTGCGCAGAATCGATCACCGGCGATCGATGCCCAACATATGCCGGTTAGATTTGTGTCCGACTTGATCCTGACTTGTTCTGACGTCATGCACACGTGGGCAACGATAACCTCACGAGATCAAGGCGGCCGCAGGTTTGAGACGCAGGCAGCGCAGTTGCTTTTCACCGACTGCAAGAACCAGGCGGACCCAGGGCATGCTGGGAAACACCTGCCTCTCAGCTGATCTAACAGCTGATTGGATCAGAATCGACTCAACATGATGACGTTTATGAATTAGAGGGATTTTGATTGCTATTTGTCTTATTCTGTACAAACCACATGTCGTGTGGCTGATAGTTACATTTAGAAATCAGAGAGACTAAAGCGTTCAAATTACGAATCATCTACAGTGTGTTCTTAATTAAAATCAGCAACAGATCACATGTAGAGCATTTTGACAGCTACTCTGTCATAATAAAAACAAATGAAGAGTGTGTACAAGCTCATATATGGGTCTGATAACAGTTTATTAAATCGGAATCGGACCTAGCAGGATGTGAGTGTTTATGTGTTCAGCCTGAAGGCTGCTGGAAAGCTGGAAATGGCTGGAAACTGTCCGACTTTACCGCAGATTTTTGTCACCGCCCCCGGCTCTCCTCCACTTTACAGGCGAGGCGCAGTTCATCTCAAACAAGCCTATTGACATGCAGTTAGACACCCCCCCGGCCCTGATTGGTGCATCTGAACAGGGAGCTGTGGATTTTTGCAAATCGCACTACAGGCTGTAGGTGGAGCCAGAGGAGCTGGATTTTTTTTTATTTATTACCTGCTTCATGTAGTTCTACTCGAACATAGGGTCAGTTTCAGCATATATGACAGAAAGTTAGTTTTACAAGTCTTACCTACTGCACCTTTAATGAACGTCCATTACATTCAAGCCATTGCCAAATGAGTTGCAAAGCTAATCAAGATTATCAGCTCCACACAACTCTCTCTGTATTTCTCAGTGTGTGTGTGTGTGTGTGTGTGTGTGTGTGTGTGTGTGTGTGTGTGTGTGTGTGTTTGTGTGTGTTTGACCTCTAGTTCTGCTCAGTGGCCAGCAGAAGGCAGGGTTGTAGCATCCTTTGTAACTAGCACCCTCCCATTCACACACATTCACACATACACACACACACGCACACACACACACACACACACACACACACACACACACACAACCCCCCAATGCACAAGGCCCCTAAGTGTATGTGGGAAAGAGGAAGGAAAGGGGGGGTACACGTGTGTGTGTGTGTGTGTGTGTGTGTGTGTGGCTGTGATGGGGGAACATGATAACCTTGTCTTTGTGCAGGTCTAGGGGGTTGAGCAGAGTGGAGCATGAAGTTTCAGCCCTGCCAAATCCTGCTTTTTAACTGGCCTCAGAACACACACACACACACACACACACACACACACAATATGGTGTATGGGCATTGGGCCAAAATGTGTGTGTGTGTGTGTGTGTGTGTGTGTGTGTGTGTGTGTCTCCATGGAAAGCCTAGAAGGATAGGTACAGAGGTTACAGAGGTAAACAAAGATGAAGAAAAACTTTGAAAAAGGACGAGTACATGAGGTTGTTCAAAGGGTCAGTTTTTAAATTCCTTCAAAGATCGCAAAGGCATAACGGTCAATCGAGGCTAAGCTAAAACGAAGACAGCGAGAGAGCAAGAGGTAAAAGCAAGAGACCAAAGAAAGTTGGAGTGTGTGTGAGACAGAGGCAAGAGTGATGAGGAAGGAGAGGGGAAAAAATATGAGTCTGTAAAAGAGAAAAGTAAGTGAAAGAAACAAGCGAAGAGGAGGGGATCTGCGTGTGTGAGCCAGAGAAAGAGAGTGTGGAAAGACAGAGAGAGTGTGTGTGTGACATAAAGAGGGAGAAGAGGAGACAAAAAGTAAACAGCGAGAAAGGGAGTGCAAGATCATGCGAGATAAAGAGGGACGAATGTGAGAGGGTGTCAAAAGAGAGAAGTGAAGATGAGAGAGGTAAAGTGAGAGGCAAAAGTCAGAGGAAGAATATGTGTGTGTGAGATTGTGTGTTTAAGTGAAAATGAGAGAGCGGGGGCAAAGCGAGTACAGTAAAGCTTCCCCCCAGCTCCCACCTGTCTAGCTGTAATGGGAGACAAATGTTGAAAGGCCTGGAAGTTCCATTTCTGGCTTCCAGAAGTCAGGAGAGTCCGAGTGAGAGATCCTGGACAAATAACTCTTGCTCTCCCCCGATTACATTTCCACTTCCTACTCACTCCCACAGGCCTCAGGTCAGCTCATACTCAGGACTTCTTCTTGCATTGTCTGTGCAGACAAGTTTGCCTTTTTCCATGTACTGTAAATTGAGGATGGGTGTGCAGTCGCAGAGCAGAAAAATACACTGCACTGGTACTTTGTCATGATGTTTTTGGGACACTGACCCTCATTGTTCCTACTTTTTTAGTCACATCCTGACACCTAATGACAGACAGTGTAGAAATATTTTATTAACAAAATGTGTGTATGTGCTCGTTGCAAAAGAGCTGTGTTAGTCATTGAGGAAGTGGTTAAAAGTACTCCGGGTGACCCAGAGGTGCATTGTTTGAAGGTTGCGAGAATGGAAGAGGAAGTTGCACCACATGAAGGCACTACCTTGGCGTGTGTGTGTGTGTGTGTGTGTGTGTGTGTGTGTAAGATAACAGTTTCTGCCTAAGAAACAAGAAGACACCCCTCCTGTAAGGATAGGATAAAAGCTTGAGGGAGAGAACAGATCGGAGCTCATAACAACATGACAACTTGGTGGACCGGGCTCTAACTTGTTGTCTGTTGCTAGGGAAACTTAGACTCTGTTTTTGTGAACCCACAATTGTGTTGTAACTTTTATGCTGGACTCAGTAAACTTTGCTTAACTGAACTCTACATCTCAGATTGATCCTTGCGTTCTGGTAAAGTTAAGTCCAATGAAAGAAGGCGCAGGAATCAATAAATTGGAGTCAGATTTGACAGCCCTTAGGTCCTCATTTGGACAAATTCCTTACAACAGACAGACAGAAAACATTATTAATTCCCAAGGGGCAATTCATTTTTCCAGTCTATCCCATCCATGACATAAATAAGTACAAGAATAACGACAACAATCAGTATCCACATCAACATCAACATGCCAATGACAACAAGAGTATAGCTCAACAGTTTGTGTTCAGTAGCCCAATGGCTGAAGGATTGAAAGAATTCGCTTTTCGCACGTTTTTCGTGCATGAACACTTTAGCGCCGGACTTTTTCACGGATGGGATCGCCCCGCTATCCAGCATTACATGCTAGTGGGCTTGCCACCAGTTTCTCTTTACTGACCACTGACAAGCAAAAAAAAAAGAGTCTCCACCCTCCTACAACCGCGATGGCTGCACCTGATTGGATGAATGCCTCACGTGGGTATATCTGCTCCTGGATTTCAAAACCGACCATAAAGGCGGCTCGTTCGGAACATAATTTCGTATTTTACGAAAATAGTTCACGAAACATGTTTCTGAAAACATTTTAAGGGAGAAACAGGCCATGCAGTTGCTGAATCTGTCTTCATTTCAGATCAACAAAGGTCAGTTTAAAAGATTTTCGTCAGCTTTTGATAGGCGTTGAGCTGAGCTGGCCGCTCCTCATTTGCATTATGTTGGCTGGATTCAACTTTATGCAAATGAGGAGCTGGCGACTCATCGCCCCGCTTCACCAAAGTCCCCGCGAAACAGAATCAATTGCACGACTGCTTCCATAGACATGAATGGGAAGCGGGGAAATGACGCTGACAATAGACACACACCATAAGTTATTCTGCATAAAGATTGTTGAAAGATTTGAACTCAACTGCCAAACAAATACAACAGAAACTCTGCCCCCCAGATTCACAGACAGATAACTACTGGCCGGCTGGCACATTCAATTGCTGCCCCCCCAAGTGTATTGGATTAACATCACTTACTGTACCTTTAACAGACAAACCATTAAACCAGCAGACAAATGGACAAAGTTAAATGATACAGCAGCTAACATGACTCACCTGATTGTTGCAATTTTGTGAAAACTTGCGTAACTTCATGATTCATAACTCATAACTCAAGTCTGAACACACATATGATAGACATATTTTTATATTTGGTGTGACTTACACCTCTTTGATGTCCATCGCGGATAATTGTCCAGAAAGCCACTCAGCAAATCATAGAAAACATGCAGCATTAGACTTTGAAAGCCCCTGGATAAGACGAAGCAGTAATGGTTGTACACAGTTTGCAAAGGTCTGCAGAGTCAATGCAATGTGAATGCCGTAATTTTGTGAGCATCACTTACGTACGATACCATACGAACCCGTTAATGACAATGCGTTGCAAAGTTACATCCACCCCCTACGCTCCCATAATAATCAATGAAACTGGCTAAACCGGATACGAGAAAGCGCATAGTGGTGCGTATGCTCAACGGAGATCTGCTCTACAACCGTAAAAATAGGACAGTCTTCTATTTATATTTGTTACACGAGGTGTGTACCCTTTTACACAGAAATGGAACATAAAGTGTATATATTTCTTTTAAATTAAACTACAGATATACAGGAAACAACTTAATGACGGTCAATGAGCATATTGGCAGTTTGATTTTGAGAGTTTCTGTTTTTGTTTCTTGTTTCCCTCACTTGCGTCCTCTGATAACAGCTGAAAGTAGACTGACGTTCCCAGTGCTGTGCCGGCTCCAAAAAAACTGAAGAAACAACAATCCTAAAGCTAAAGCTCTCCGTCTCGTGTGTGATTCACACAATCCTACGCCGTGTGTGCGCAGCAGGTGTAGCCCTATGTTCCCACTGCCCAGTGGTCCCACAGCCCTATGTTCCCACATTTCTAAGATGTTTCTTAAAATTAAGCCCTATGTTTCCATTGCCCTATGTTCCCACATTTCTAGGACATTTTCAAAATTAGGTCTTGTGTTCCTACATTTCCCTTCAATTTAAGCCCTATCCTCCCAAAACATTTTTTAGGGTTAAATTTAGGGTTAGGGGGATACAATCTGATACACATTTCTGCAAAATGAAATGTGGGAACATAGGGCCAATTTTGGAAAAAAATCTTAGAAATGTGGGAACATAGGGCTGTGGGAACATAGGGCTGACCCCGTTAAAACATACATTCCATGGCACATATGCCAACGGCCCGCATATGTTACGCTTTCAATGTAGCCAAAGCATTAAAAATAAATCGTAAAATAACAGAATAAGTTCTGGCAGCTCATTACCTGAACTTTGTTGTGTAATTAAAAACAGTGTGTTTAGCTACAGTTACAATACAGAACATTTTAACTGTTATATATAATTCTCTCAGACAAAGTTGCTGATTTAGTAAATTTCTAAAATTAAGTCTTCAACCCTAGATGCTTTTTTTTTATACACTGACACTATGACGCTTTGTTTTTCATGCTTTAAACACTTGTTTTGGTGCTATTGACTCACTAATTTGGTTAATAATTTACGATAATGGCCTTGGGAATAGCTCACTACGGTAGTTGTCGGAGCACAGATAAAGGTCCCATAATGCAATTTCGAAATGTAAATAAACAGTATTGTATTGTGGACCCTCTCAACAAACAACCAAACCCACCATGTACAGTATGTCACAGATTACCCAGAGGAAAATTACAACATTTACATATGCTTCAGTCCTTTTTTGCATTGACTTCCAGACTCCGAAAATATTCCGCCTATCATAGTGATGATAGAAATCCAGTTGTATCTAGTTTGAAGATAATGCTACTTGACTCAAGGTAATTCTTCTATTTTTTTGCTGGGAGTTCTGTACCTCACCTTGTCTTGAACCAGGACACATCTGATTTGCTTTAAACTTTGTGAGACTGTCCTCAAATTATTTTTTATTACAAGTGCTGTTTCTGTTTCCCTGTAACTACCCCCCGCTCTAAACCCACTGTCATTTGATCATAACATGCAAAAGAGACTGTCCCGCTGCAAATGATGAGACGGTCTTATGAGCAATTGAGTATTCAAAGCAGGAAAGAAAACTGTCATAAAACTAGATATGATATTTATTTGATATGGAAATGTTTATACATATGCATCGCAGCTCATTAATTATTCATATTGTCTTGTTTTTTTTCCCCCCCCCCCCCCCGCTCATCTGTGATATACATTATGTATTCTCTTCTGCCGACAGACGCGTCTTTGAAACGGGAAGAAGAAAGAGGTAAAAAGGAAAAAAAGGATGGATCAGTGGTGTCTCTCACTTTGACTACAAAAGCGTGAAAAGAGGGAAAAACTTCATTATATGGGCGAGTGACAGAAAATGTGAAGCACGACGACAGAGAGACACACAGAATGGGGACCTTTTTTTTGCCCACCTCTGTTTCATGTCTTGTGTCGCTGAAAAACAAAGAAGGCATCTCTGTGGACCGCACTATCCATAACACACACACACACACACACACACACACACACACGCACACTGACCCCAAATCTCATAAACAATGCTACCGTCCATCAGCTGTCATTTTTATTCAGTCTCTTACGCGCTCCATAATCACCAGCAGACAGTGTACTACCACCATGCTGCGACAGTGCCATAAGCATAGAAACAAGAAGTGAATGCCCTCATCATTCTCTCAATATTTTGACGTGGAAACCATCATTTTGCCCCATATTTAACACAAATGAATGTTAAGAAAAATGAACCTCAACCTGGACCCTATTTCCCTATGTTTTTGTGTCTAAGTGACTGATGGGAACAACAATCTTTAACACTGTCCCAGTATTAAGCGAGATCGCTGCAGTCGGCAGCGGGGAAACAAGCTACAGTGTAAGTTAAGAGGGTAATTGTGCAGGTTGTATATACGTTCACAAACGTGCTCGTTTTGCCGCTGACAGGCTCAGATTAATATACTCTGACAACATTATGAAAAGGATTTCTAAGGAGGTCGACCTTTCTGTTAAAAAGTAAGATCCCTTTCTTAAACATAAAAACATCTGCGAAAATGCATTCGCTAAAGCCACCAGACTCCATGTAAATAAAGACTCATTTGAGCATCGTAAAATACACTTCATTCAAAGTCGACAGAAAAAAAAATAAAACTATGATAAGCTGTTTTAGGTAGTCTTCCAACTATCACAACTTTAGTTTTGGTTGAAATAAACACATAGTTTACCGATTTACATGTGAAAATATGTTGGCTCTATACACGCTAAAAGTATTGTTTTTTTAAATGTAGTCTGGTGGGTTTAGCATTGGCGACTTCAGAGGTGTTTCTGGTTAAACAGAAAGGTCTTAAGAGGTTTTAAAAAAGGTCTTATCTTTTTATGGGTAATTTCCATAATGTTTTCAGACACTTAGAATAATAATCTGAGCCTTTCAGTGGCAAAATAAAGCATTTTTAATGGACCAAATTGACGATGCACATTTGCCCCATAGGGTTACATTGCAGCCCAGTCTGTGGCTGCTGGTTACAGCATTCACGCCTAATACTGGACCAATTTCAAAGATTGTTGATCCTATCAGTCACTTACACACAAAAACATAGGAAAATAGGGTGCAGGTTGAAAAAAAAAACGGGAGTTAGCCTTTAATGACCATTCCCAAATTGTTTCCCATACATTTACATCTTACAACTTTCTGAAACTTGTCTAGAATTTTAATGACTTAATGTTTTTTACAAATCTATTAGGGCCCTGAACTGACATAATGTCAAAATAATTTATACTTTTAATGACCAATCAATACATTAACACTAATATGACTGATGACATTGAGGATAGTAGACACATAGACACAAGAAGGAGGCCTATATACTGCTTCTACTACGCGTAGTAAAAAAGTCACAAACTTTGTATTAGTTGTGTTTGGTGGAATGTAATCAGATACTCAAGTACAGGACTTACAGTTTGGTGGTACTTGTACTTTACTTGAGTGTTTGTATTTCATGCAACTTTACATACATTATTTACTACAATTCATAAAAAATATATATATTTTTACTCCACTACATATATCTGAAAACTATAGTTACTAAATGTACTTGTATCAAAACATATGCTAATCTTATCAAATACAACACACTGCTATAAATGTAACTGCCCAACAGTATAAACTCATTCAAACTAGCTCTACCTCAACTAACTACAACACTAAAATGCTGCTGAGCAGTAGAACATATAACACCCAAATGACGCGTTTTTCTGCTTAATATACTTTTGCTTTTGATACTCAAAGTACATTTTGCTAGTTATACTTATGTAGCCTACTGTTACCTGCACTGCAGGACTTGTACATGTAGTGGAGCATTTTTAGATTGTGGCATTTCTACTTTTACTTAAAAAAGAATATGAATGCATCTTTCACAACAAAGATACTTACTTTGCTTTACCCTAAAAGGGTCTAATGTGTTCTCATTATCACAAAAAATAATGAAAATAGGGACCAATACTCCTATTAAAGGTGACCTATTATGCTCTCGTTTCTACTAGAACATGTTTACATGCTAACATTTTCACACTTCTCATACTGCCCATGGCTGCTGCACCTGTCTGAGATGCTTTGTTGGAGCGCTGTCTCACTAAGCCCCCACCCAATCTGCTTTCTTTTTTGGGCTTTATTTGATAGGATAGCTAAATACAGGAAAAGGAGGAAAGAGAGGGGGGGACTACATGTAGCAAAGGGCCGCAGGTCTGACTTGAACCCGGGCCACTGCGGTAAGGAACAGGTGACCTACCAGGGTGCCCCCCTGCTTTGATTGGTCAGTGATTCTGGGTCTCCGCATCTGTGCTCACTGATAAATCACTAGTAAAGGCTTATAAACCAAACACCACAAAACCAAGCATGTTCCAGCAGGAATGAGATCTGAAATTGGGGAGAAATTCAGCGACCAAAATCATAGCTTGCGTTAGCATGTAGCTAACGTTACGGTTACATTTAGCAGTGGACTGACTGTAACAGAGGTTAGCAGCACTGTGTACTAGGGCTGCATTGAGATTGGGTCCCGCCCAACGCAAATCTCGCGGAAGCAGGCGGTTTGAACTTTGCTGCGGGTTGGAACGGGCATCTAAAAGAAAACATCGGGATGTAGCCTAGCGACAGGATGGAGTCAATAAATGATGTGGAAAATAACCTCAAACCATATTCTTTAACAGCGGTGCGTAAAACTGAGACAGACGGTGAAGGAAAGCAGCTGAGAGCCTCGGTTATCCTTATTGGTTCTAGAAAACGCAGCAAGATCACATCAACATGGTGTTTACAGCTGACACACAAACACACACACACACACACACACACACACACACACACACACACACACACACACAGGATACAAGACACACAAAACATCTCCAGCAGCAGGCATGCACAGCTTTAAATGAAATATATTTTGGTCCGACGCAGATTATGCCGTTTTTCATGTGTTTATCATATTGTGGTGTATCATATTGTCTATTTTTATGTGCCTTGTGATGGTGCAAAGTTTTTGATAAAACAAAGTTATTATTATGAATAGCCTATAAAATGACGTGTTTTCTCATGCGGGACGGGAGAAGACACAAAATCAATGCAACTGTATTATTGTGCGGGCATACATTCTCAGAGTTTTGTGGGTGCGGGCGGGAGTGGACATACACATTGCGGGAGCGGGCGGTAATGGTCAGAAATTCGGCGGGAGCGCAATGAAGAAAACAGTCCCGCGCAAGGCTCTACTGTGTACTGTGAAAAATCACTAATAAAGGCTTCTAAACCAAAAACTACACAACCCAATACATTCTCACTCCCATCAGGTGGCGTTGCTATTGACGCTAAAAGTCTCCTTAGCATCATATCTAAACACGCTTGGTCAGGACTATTGGTGTCACTTTTGACGGAGTTAGGTTTAGGGAAAGATCGTGGGTGGGCTTATAAAAGGTACGTTTATGTGACATGCGGGACAAGAACGGGACAGTTGGGTTTAGGAAAAGAAGAACGGGACAGTTGGGTCTAGGAGAGCGACAGTTGGGTTTCGGAAAAGTGACACGCGGGACCCAGTCTCCGGGGTGAAAGTCCTGTGTGTTTTGACCCATCCACCAACCAACCTCCCTGTGCGGAATTTCGGGCTTTTATACTACTCACTACCGCTGTCTCTCTTAATACTACGTCACCTTCAAGTGCCGCGTAGCTGCTGCTCTGCCCGGTGGGTTCTACACACATTCTGTAGGGTGC
>NC_050187.1:2344047-2426547 GCF_008315115.2 Sander lucioperca
TGTTTGATCATTATTGGTGCTTATTTCTTAGAACTTAATCAGAACAGGTGAAAGTGCTTGAAATGTAACAATGTTGTAACTTTGTGTGGGACTAGCAGGTGTAGAAAGACAACATTCCCGCACACACACAGAGACACACACACACACACACACACACAGCAGGCCCATTTAGGAGGAGGACACAGTTAAGTTTCATAGCACCTACAATTATTACACAATAATTACACTCGGGTCCAGTGGACCTGAACACCTCATATGTAATAGTTATGTGTAGGTGGGGTGTACCATATGCAGTCATTGAAAATAAGTTATTTTTTATGTTCTTAACGGAAAATGAGCCAAGGCCAATGAGTTTGAGTTGGAAGCAAAAATAAATAGCATAATTTTTCTTTTAGCAAACATTGAAAACAGGTCCCACAGACCCGAACACCACACAAGGGTTAAGAAGTGACTAAGAATTAAAGTGCTATGTGCAAAAAGTGCTGGTGTAATTATTGTACTTTGCTCTGTTGTGCTAAGATTTACTATTGGAAAGAAGTTACAGTTTTTTTCCAACTGCTTACACACAAAACCTTTTCATGTCACACGATTTTTGAAACCTCTCACTCAAAGTGCCAAACTACACACCAAGTCTCCAAAACCATACCAGCTATTTCTCAGCCTTTCACTCAGTTTTTAATTGCATGAAACACTTTTTTTTCCAAACACTACACACAATTCTCTACCTAAGACACAAAAATGTAACAGGAAGTGACTTGCTTTCCTTTTCCAAACACAACCAATCTACACTGCTACACTTATTTACCAGGGCACGCACGCACACACTGCTCACATGTGCAAACACATGGTGAAATGAACACTAACCAATAACTGCTTTAGTATAGGCCTATACATAGGTCAAAGGTCAGATTACCTGTTAGAGACAGGGGATGACAATGAGGAGGAGGAGGAGGAGGAGGGAAGGAGGGAAGAAGAGAAAGAAGGAGAGCCATCTCTGATGAGATCAGGGCCACACTTATTCATCATGTGATCAATGTGTGGACCCCAGGAAGAGTAGCTGATGTTGTGCATCAGCTAATGGGGATCCTAATAGAATCAATGAAATCAAAAATCAGGAGCAATTCAGGGTTCAGTGTCTTGCCCAAGGACACTTTGACAGGGAACTGCAGAGACAGTGATCGAACCTCCAACCTTCTGATTAGTAGGCAACCACTCTAACCACCTGAGACACAGCCAACCCCTACTAACAGTCAAATCAAGCTTCCATCGAAGCATTGAATATTCGACTCTTCAGGGCCACCCCTATCTTACACACATAATTTAACCCTTGTGTTTTCCTTTTTCAAAAAAAAAAAATATAAAAGAAATATGGGTTTCTTTCAACCAAATTGCCCAAAAATAATTGTTTAAATGGTTTCAAAACAGCATCCTGAATGAACTTTGACATAAACCAGTCTGTGATCCTCTCATCATCCTCTGATCTTAGTCAAAATAATTCATAATTTCTGCTTTTTTTAACTCAAAAATTAGGTATAATGTCATATATATTAGGTTTATTGACACTGAACTTTAAAAAAAGCATTGAAAACATTGACAAAAATGTTTAAAAAAGCGTCAAAGCAATTGAAAATAGCAACACAAAATCGTCGGAAAAAAGCGACAAAAACAAGTTTTAATTTTCAATTTTTACCAGAATGTTCATGGTCGACGAGGGTTAACCTCGTTAACCAAAATTGACCCGGTCTGTTTTGCCTGTTTTATAAAGCATAAAGTATACATTTTCCAATTCTGTGTTACATCTTCTAAGCCAACTTCATTCCAACTTATCACCACTAGTTTTACACTTATGTTTACAATTCATGGTCAATAAACCTCATTCATGTTAAAATATGCCTAATTGTTTGTTAAAAAACCCAGAAATTATGAATTACTTTAGCTAATAATTAAGATCAGAGGAATGTAGGTTGATGCATAATTATAGCCTGTTTCGTGTATGGAACCATCCATGTTATTTTTGGTCAATTTGGTTGAAAGAAACCCATATTTTTGATACAGATCTTTGAAAACGGGTCAAATTTGACCCAAGGACCACACAAGGGTTAAACAGCTCCAAGTGGAAAACAAAAGTGCATCAGAAAACCTTCACCCTCCTATTGTTTTTTCACTGTCATCAGGCGGCTGCAATGCCGTCTGGTGAAGCAGTTTCTCTCTGCTTGGTCCAGTAATAACAGGTCAGCTGCCCTCTGCACAGACACAAATGGTCAGTTTGAGCAGCCAGCCGGTGGTCAACAGAGCGGCCAGCGTGCGAGCAGCCACTCTGGTGCTCTCTGACAAACCATTGTTGGTTTTAAAGCCTCGTTATGGTGACAAAGTGAACCACAGATTTGCGGGAAAGCTTTTGGACGACTCCCAGCATGTATAGAAAAAGGGATTTCTGTTCTCTTGACATCTGTTATGAATCTCTTGACCACAGTTGCTTTCAAACGCTGGCTACATTTTTTACAGAAAAGGCTATTGAGAGGCTTGGTTGTGGCATTTTTTTGGTATTTAACAGTGGTGGAATGTAACTAAGTACATATACTCAATTATTGTACTTAAGTACAAATTTGGGGTACTTTTTTTTAAAGATTATTTTTTGGGCTTTTCCACCTTTAATGGATAGGACAGCTAGGTGAGAGAGAGGTGGAAGACATGCAGGGAATTATCACAGGTCGGATTTGAACCCTGGACCTTTGCTTTGAGGCATAAAGCTCTAGGTTTATGTGCGCCTGCTCTACCCACTGAGCAACCCTGCCACGAGTCTTTTCTTTTCATGCCACTTTCTACTTCTACTCTGCTACATTTCAGAGAGAAATATTGTACTTTGTACTCCACTACATGACTCTGACAGCTTTAGTTACTGGTTACTTTACAAATGAAGATTTTGCACACAAAACACATTTTTTTATAAAAAAGTTAGTTTATAAAATACAATGTTATTATAAATTAAACTACCGAACAATATAACGGTCTAAAGGTCCAGCTGAAATGATCAGACCATTAAACACTTAGTTAATTGACAGAACTGTTTTAAACTTTTCGAGTTTCTAAAATGTGCGGGTATTTTTTACTTCTTTTAAAAAAAACTTTTAGTACTTTAAGTACATTTTCCTGATGATACTGACATACTTTTAATTAAAGGTACACTATGAGTTCCTGCATGGTCACTTCTGTTGATGTTCCAAGTAAATTCAAAACAAAACAGAGCAAGCTCACCCCTCCCCCCATGTTTCCGTAACTGTCATGACTAACTGACTAAGTGTCACTAACCCCCACCCCCTCCCCCAACCATCTTGTCGGTGATTGGCTGGAGTGGTTTGTTGTATTTTGGTGCCTTGACGTTTACGACCCCTGTGTTGTCTCCCGAGACCGGGCTTTTTCACGGTGTGTTCAGGGGGCAGGCAGCTAGCAGATCAAGGAGAGATGCCTACGATTTGAGACAAAAATGAAATCGCGCTGAAACCATGCAGGAACTCAAAGTGCACCTTTAAGTAACTTTTTCAATGCAGGACTTGAAAACGTGCAACTGACTATTTGTACAGTGTGGTATTAGTACTTTTACTTAATTAAAGGATCTGAATTATGTCTTCTACCGCTGGTATTTAAACATGGAAAGCAGGTTTCTATTAAACAGAATTCATAATTAAAAGGTGAAAACACAATGGTTAAGCTTTGGCAAGTGCCCTAACAATAACCTGGGAAGGATTCTAGCATGAGTCCATGCACTGCCAAGGAGGGAGTCAAATTGTGCTTTATTCAGCCTCTGTGTGCTTTTCCACATAGTTAATGGTCCATTTCCCTGCTCATTGCTGTACAATCTTCATCAGAGACAGAAAAAAAAACACCCGGGAGTAATTAAAATGTCTTAACTTGTAGCTTAATTACCAGCCAGCCACTGAATCTCTTTGTCAGTGCAACTCTTTTCTCCCGGTGCCCGCCTTTGCATAAAACAATAAAACCTCTGTTTAAAAAATGTAATTTGCTCTTTGTTAAGATTAGATTCTGCCTTTTCTTTTCTTCTTCTTTTCTTGTCTAAGTTGAAACGTTAAAATCAAATCAAAGAAGAACAACGCCTGGCTTCTTTTTTTTTTCTTTTCCGACCCCCCTCCCCATTCCTCCTCGAGATTCCCCTACACTATAGCCATGGAATTGGGACTTTGGGGATGAAAGGAAACCATAATTTTGTGGCGGGATTAATTTTGGAAACATGAGCGATGCCAAATGAAAATCCCTGTCAAAACCTCGGCTGATTCTTTTCATCGCCTGCAGATCCCTGAGAAATCTGTTCCCCCATGGCGTTTATGATTTGACAGTCCAGTGGTTTTGGACTTAGTTCCCCCCTGATACCTCTGACATGTTGACATTAAGTGGTTTCAGAGACAGGCAGCCCCCATATTTCAATCACCATTAAGCGGAGGATATTTGGCATTTAGTTTGGATAGAAGCGGCAGTGACAAACAGATATACAGATGCAACGGCGGGCAAACAACTATAATTACATTAGAGGGTGAGCGGCAGCCATTTCCTGGGAGTGCGAGAAGGTAAATATAGTCCACATCTGACCCTAAGATCTATCCAAAAAACGCCGGACTGATTGTTTACAGGTGCCCTTGTAGACTGTCCTTTTTTTCACTTCAGTCCTGTCAACTTTCTCAACACTTTATAACTTTGACATTAGTCTCGCATTGCCAGACCTTCCTCCACAGCGTTGTAGAGGTTGGTCTGGCTAGTCCACACAGCATTCAGAGAAGGAGAAAAAAAACGTGCTCTGGTTTATTGGCATTTCTTTAAACCAATCACAATCGTCTTGGACGGGGCTAAGCGCTGGACAGAGCCACGGTGCCTCTGCAAAATAGCCTCGGGAAGGAACTTGTTTTGGTGGAACGTGTGTACGTTCAAAAGAAGTTTTAGTCGTGAAACAGAAAACTCAGATTGGACAGATAGTCTAGCTAGCTGTCTGGATTTACCCTGCAGAGATCTGAGGAGCAGTTAACCATAGTCCTCAGAAATCCACCGGAGTTTAAAATTCATGACGTAGAAGGCCAGTCGGTCTCTGATGAGAGGACTTGCTGTGTGCACAGACTGGGCAGGCGGAGACAAACTCTCTGGTTTCAGATGACATAGTCAGCCACTACAAATGCTGCTGGAGCATTGAGAGAGGACAATGAAAATCGGGGTGGCAGGCAATCTTGGAAGAATGTCCCCACTGGAGCACGGAGGACCTGGCAGATGGCTGGACGAACATCCGATCAGGAGGACAGTTATCAGGAGCTGGCTGGTCACCATGAGCCTCCAGCACCACCCGCTCCACCTCCCACCATTACACAGGAGGAAGGGAGGATGGACTCCTAATGCAAATCCTCCCCTGGAGGCACAAGCTGACGGGACACAGACTCTGGCTTGATGTTCCTGGACGCTGGACGGAAGGTGAGGGTGAACTGAAAGCGGCCCAGGAACAGGGCCCAACGAGCCTGGCGTGAGTTCAGCCTCCGGGCTGACTGCAGATAAGAGAGGTTTTTGTGATCCGTCCACACCAAAAAAGGATGAGAGTTGCCCTCCAGCCAGTGCAGTCTGCTATCAGCAGGGGAGCGTTGAGAAAGAACCGCACCAACACCAGAGTCGGAGGCATCAACCCCCACCATAAACTGGAGAGCGAGATCTAGATGAATGAGCACAGGCGCAGAGGTGAACAAATGCTTCAACTGTCGAAAAGCCATGTCAGTGGCACGCAACCACAAAAAGGAACTTTAGAAGAAGTGAGTTGGGACAATGGTGCTGCAACTTTGCTATAGTTGCGAATTAATCTTCTGTAAAAATTGGCAAACCCCAAAAACCTCTGCAACTGCTTACGGGTGGAAGGGATGGGCCACTCGGCCAAGGCCTGGCTCTTGGCAAGATCCGCCTTCAACTGAACCTTCTCCACCATGAACCCTAAGAAATTGACTGTGTTGAGTGTGTTCATTCATGCCTCTGGAAAATATCAAGATATCATCTAGGTAGACGAACACCAACCTGATTAGCATGTCCCGTAGAACATCATGGATGAGAGCTTGGAAAACAGCGGGGGCAAATCTTCCGACCGACCAAATATTCAAAATGGCCGAGAGGGGTGTTGAAAGCGGTTTTCCATTCGTCTCCCTGCTTTATCCTGATGAGGTGGTAGGCGTTGCGGAGATCTAGCTTGGAGAAGACGGTGGACATGTGCAAGGGGCCAAAAGTGGAGTCGATTAGTGGCAAAGGATACTTATTTTTCAGAGTGATATCATTAAGGCCCCTGGAATCAATGCAAGGATGCAAAGACTTATCTTTCTTGTCCACGAAGAAAAACCCTGCCCCAATACGAGAGGAGGAGGGTCGGATGAGACCTGCAGCCAAAGAGTCTGTGATGTAACGCTCCATGGCCTCTCTCTTTGGCTTGGACAGGTTATAGAGCTTGCTGGACGGTAGGGGTGCATCTTAAAGTAACTCAATGGAGCAGTCATAGGGACAGTGAGGTGGCAATGACAAGGCTCTGTCTTTACTGAAAACCTCCTGGAGTTCGTGGTACGCAGAGGGAACAGTAGACATATCAATGGGTTCGGGGGCTCAGAAGGAGATTGGACACCAGGGGGAGTAGCTGATTGTAAACAGTGTGCATGACATAATGTACTCCAATTAATGATGGAAGCAGTAGTCCAGTCAATATGGGGGTTGTGTAGCTTAAGCCAGGGAAGACTGAGAACTATGGGGTCAGTGGGTGAGGGCATAATGACCAGAGAAATTACCTTGTGATGGTTACCAGAGAGCTGGAGGGACAGAGGGGCAGTCCGGTGAGTGACACGAGCGAGCAACCTTCCATCCAAGGCTACCACATTCTTGGGCTCAGGTAGAGGATCTGTAAGCAAGTTAGCTCGACAACACAGTTCAGAGTCAATAAAGTTATCGTCAGCTCCACAGTCGACAAAAACTTGGAGAGGTAACGAGTTAGTAGGGAATTTGAGCATACCTTGCAAACACAAAATACACACAACCGTGACATTATAAGGCACAATCAAGTCATTTATATGTCTTCTTTTTCAGCACAAACTGGGTTGTTTGAATATGTCTGTTAAATTGAGGTCACATTTAAAAGTATTTATTGAATTCAAAAAAGTAGCCAGAAGCCCCAGGATGTCAGAGGGTGTCAGTAAAAAGTCTTAGAAAAGAAATATTACATAACTATATACAGGATCCATACATGCATATTTTCATTGTCTGCACTTTCACTTTTACACAAAACACAATTTATTCATTATATTAGTTTTCAAAAGTGCCCACTTTGGTCCCCTGTTGGAGCACTAAACCTTTGAATAGTTTAAGGGCCCTATTTTGCACCCGGTGCAGTGCAGCACAAAGCCCGACGCAAGTGTCTTTGCTAGTTTAAGACCATTGCAATTTGTGGCAAATGCACCTGCGCCCATTTGTGTGCCCATGTGCATGCTGGACTTACAGGGAGGTGTGTTCTAGGCGTATTGCTATCTTGAGGCAGCGGAAAGTGATCGTGCCATCGACCAACAAAAACCTGGCCTAAAGTCAATAACGCTAAGATATGATCTGCTCGCGCGCTTTCACTTCATGCACAAGCAGATCAGTTTCTTCTCCTGAAAATCTCTCCTTCCTGCTTACCAAATCCGCCATCATAATAGCAATGCGCCAAGGTACAAATGCGCCTGGCTTTTAAAGGGAATGGGAGATGACACTGATTGGTTTATTGCATGTTACGCCCATAACACACCTATGATTAATGAAGACACTAAGTACAACCCCTTTGAACCATGCGCCTGGCACACGGACCCTTTTTTCCGCAGTTAAATTAGAAAAAGTGGATTCGTACACGCCCTAAACACACCTGCGCCAGGCGCTTCTCGCCGTGCGCTTAGATCGTTAAAATAGGGCCCCATAAGTGTGAGGGGTGGATGGTTGTTGTATTGGAAGTGGAATTGTCACAATTGTGAACAGTCTTAAGCAAAAAAAAGCCACATTTGCGGTTTCCAACTTCTTAAATATGACATTTTTTTCTTTTTTAAATTGCATATCTTTAGATTTGGATTGATTGTTGGCCAAAAATAATATGAAGATGTTACCTTAGGAAAATATGATGGGCTTTTTTTCCACTATTTTCTGACATCTTATAGACTTAAATGTTTGTTGATTGTTGATGATGTCAGTTGCCGCTCTAATGTGCAGTTTGTGCAACTTTGTGTATATTTATGGAACAAAAGGAATTCAACAACCTTCTCGTCGTAATGTATTGTATGATAGCATCATCAATATCAAAAACATTTTTTTTTTAAATGCTTATGTGTCAACCATGACAAAGATCAACACCTCAAATTTTCCACCCCACCATTTTCTGGTTTGTCTCAGCAGAAATGTGCAGTGCTGTAAAAAAATGTTGCAAGAGAATAAAATAAATGCACTTTTTTTTTCCAACTGAACAATTTTCATTCTACCTCCCTGCTCTTCCCTGCCTAAGCCCTGCATGGACGCCCACAAATCACACCTTGCACGTGTCGTTACGTGTCTTCCTTCTTGTTTGTGTACGAGAGAGAATTAGCATGTTTCTCCCTGCATTCGTGCGCACACACACACACTGACACACACATTTGCACCCACACAGAGGAAACCCAAACACAGCAACCCACAGCAACTGGGAGTTTATGAATCTCATATCTTCCGGATATACCTGCGCACTACATGGCTTACTGCCTATCCACCTGAAATCCAACCAAACCAAGAAAAATATTCCCTCAGTGGAACTCTCTCTTACCGGAGGCTTTGCAACCACCAGCTGAGCTCCATTTTAAGCAAGCTTCTAATGTAGGAGCCCGTTTTCAATTTGAGACCTGGAGAAAACGGATCTCACAACTAGGCGTGGAAGCCATTGCTGTTAGAACTTTATGTGGTGGTTTAGCGGGGGCGACTGTGTGTGGATTCTCTTTTGACTTTATTTATTTTTTTATTTCATCCCATGGGTCTTTGGTCTTTGCTGTCTTGTCCAGCTGTGCTGTTGCTGCCAGAAGACAGTCATTCAGTAAGTTAAAGGTTTCTGCTGCGCAAGGGGAAGAAAGTTCCATGCAGAAAACTTCCATAGAGAGTCAGAGCAGAGTTCCTCTGTTGGAGCTGGGGGAGGGGGGGGGGGAGAGTAAGGTCAGTCGACTGCTTACCAACTCCCGCAATGTCTGCCAAGTGGCAGGCTTTCTGCAACATCAGAGCAGCATTTTCCTGAAATGCTGTCGCCTTCGCCATCCCTAAACTGACATCCTAAACACAGATTAAAGATTTGCCTGTCAAGGGTGCACACCGTCTGCGCCAGACAAGCCAACAACTTCCTTCTGATGTCCCTTTCATACCTTTTTACAAACTGCTGTGATATATTATGGATGATCTGGAAGGTCAGGACAAGATCACAAGCAGGAAAACCACTTCCCACAACACACTCCATACGGTGGATGGTCCATGTCTTCCATTGCAAGACGCAAGTTTTCAACTGGACTTTTATTTGTTCCGCAACTTCTGTCCATTGGTATAGTGTTGGTATGGTGAAGGGGGCTGTCCCTTTGAAATGGTAACTAGAGTCCTCCTACACGGTGGGACTAGCATTGAAGTCTTTGTTTGCCCATCGGTGGCTCAGAGGCATCTGTGAACTTGAGGGTCGGCACGGAATAGAAATGACCATGTAAGCCACTTCGAGGTCACCTAATGAAGCAACATTTATTCATATATTTTCCTGGTTGTATTAGTTCGTGCAATATGCTTCCCTTTGAAGCCCAAGGTTGCAGGTTCATTTTTGAAGTAGTTTTCAATCATCCCTTGGCATTGAAGTTTCTTTTGTGTGTGTGTGTGTGCTCGGAATCTGGGATTCACAGGACTACAGGTTTCTATAATATCTACATACGATGCATAGCCCATGAGATTGGATTTTTTTTATTGCACTGTATGTCACAGAAGAGTGAGTTTTTTAAGGGATTCAAATACCCAGACATACAGTACAGGAGACCAGTCCGAAACAAGCCCCACAAACTCCAAAAAGTGAATATTTAGGACAGGATGCATCTGTGCAAGCCTCGCTTTTTTCTGTCCTACCGTCCAATCCCTCGGGCGGCTACTGTTCGTCCAGACCTGCTGCGACACAGTTGCCTCAAGCAATTTTCCCCCTCCATCATCACCTGTATTAAACACTCTCACACACCCCATCCCCGCTGCCATACCACCCTCCTCCTGCTACCTCGCCGCATCCAGGGCCTATTTCCCCACATTTTCAAGGCTCTTCCTAGCTGGACCCCCCGGTCGGATTCACAGCGGGGACCCCTCCAGCCCATCAGAGAAGTAATTCACACTCTGCCTCATTTGAGTTATTTACTCTATTACCACCATGGATGGCCCATTCCCGGTAGCTACCCACTGAGACCTGGAGCTCAGGCTGGGTACCGCAGGCTTCCAGCAGGACTGGCAAGGCCCCCCCCCTACCGCATTATGACGGGTGCTGCCACCTCAATCTGCAGCTGGCACAGTATGTGGGGGGTTAGAGACTACATGAGTGTGGAGATTGCTCAGCTGACTTGGAGTAGAGAGGTGTGGATGGTACATCAGTGTGTGTTCATGTGCATGCATGCATGGGTGTGTGTGTGTGTGTGTGTGTGTCAGGCACGTCCTCTCCCCATTGGTAGTTTTCAGTAAGTCATTATCACACCCAAAGCCTGTGCTTCTCTCAGATGACTTGATAGATTTACATGACTCCGTCTGGGGACCTGTGAAAAAGACAGGGTCCAGTGCGGAGATGAGAGAGTAGGCCGCACCATCATCCACTCCAGAATAAGAATAGGGACAGCACAATCACATCTTAATAAAAATGCCCCTTTTTTTGAGGGGTGGGAGGGGTCACGGTGCTCCTCATATTTCACACAATAGGCCCAAGTCTCCCTTTCTCCAATTGTAGGATTGAAATAGCACTTCTTATCAAAGATCCCCTTGAGCTCATGTGCCAGGGTATGAAGTGAGTGATTTCGCCCATCTTCTTTGCCCCATTTCAATCTCAAATCATGTCATTTTCTGTCACAAATTACTATTCCGTATTATTCTGGCTTCCTGACTGTAATACATTGTCTTCAGTGGCTAACAGGGTCCCAGAGAAAGGCACACAGTCAATTGATGAGACTGTTTGCGTTGCTATTACAGTTTTGTTGCAGATAGCAGGGGAGCTCCGAGATCTGGTTTGCTGGGACGGTCAGCTTTTTTCTTTTTTTTTTTTTTTAGAATTCTGAGATACAAAGTAGTTTGCAGTCTTTGAGTTTAGTTTCCTTTGACCTTTGTCCAACTACAAGCTAGTCCAACATACACTTGATTTTTTAGCCATCAAGATAACTTTCAGATATGCATGCTGCTGGGACCACTTTCCACAGATACAAGATGGACATTCTAAGGCCAGAAGGTAACAACTTGCAGAGTATCTTATTTCTATCAGATCACTTACTATCACGTATTATATTTGTAATCTTAAAAATCTATTTGACTGCCCCAGCTCCATCACACGGAGACATAAAACAAAGAGAAAAAATGTTCTATTCATTTTGACCATTCTTTAAAAAAATCTGTCTCTTGTGTCTCAACAAGCTAAAGGGTCCCAGCATAGATTTGTTGCACTTCTACAAGTTGGGAGACGTTTAGAGAGAGAAAGGAGAAAGGTCTGTGATATCTTTAATATTAGTTTGTAGCCAAGCTCCAAAAACTAGATCCAACATTTTCATTTTAGACCCTCCCTGCATAGTAAATTCACCTTGCACGGCATCATCGAAATCATGCGAAAATCGCGGGATTACATCTCACACGAAAACCCATCTTCTCAGGCTTTAAGTAATGCGTTTGTGTCCAAACAGCAGACGACCGAACCAATCAGGGTCCGGTGAGGAGCTACTGGCAGCTACGGCCGTGGTTTTAAGTGTGTGTGTGTGTGTGTGTGTGTGTGTGTGTGTGTGTGTGTGTGTGTGTGTGTGTGTATGTGACGTCCGCGACTGTTCCCTCTAAACAGCAGTGGCGGACGTGATAGACAGATGGTTCCTCCAATCACCTGCCAGGTATTTTTTTGAAAGTGCCTGCCCTTTACCAAACAGTCTCCAGTGACGGCTTCTCACTGGTACTGTGTAACAAAGCATCTCGGGCGTCAGGTTACTGGTAAATGCCAACGTCTTTTAAATTCTGACAACATTGTCAACACAGACTTCTATACATTTTGTAGTCTTCAGGTCTGAGGTAATATGGATGACATTATCATCCAAGAAGACTTGACAAAGCTCTTTCAGAGCCTCAGAAGATACAATACACAACTGTTTTCACAGGCAACATAGTATGAGCCATTTCAGATTCACACATTTCAGAGTTGTGTGTTACGGGCCAGCATGACAGCCATATTCATGTTACTCCATTTGGGATCAGCTGAAAAAAAACAACCTTTTGTTATGGTATTTGTATGTATGTGTGTATGTATGTGTGTGTGTGTCAGAACATCTCTGGAGTGTTACAATTGGTGTTTGCCCTCTTGTCTCTCCAACTCTCCTTGGTGGAGTTATGGCAGCAGGTGTTGATGCTGCCTCTATTCAAAGTGTCGCTCACACCATTTAAAAAGTGAGGACACACTCGGCTGTTTTGCATATGTCGGGGGTTCTGGGGTCTCAGTGCACTTTAGTCCATCCGTGGGTGGGATATGATCATTGACACATCAAATGGACTTCCTAACAGTCGCTTTTGCTCTTTTCTTTCTCATTACGTATGGCATTTTTGCACATTCACATCTTGAAATTGATCATTTGTGACGTCTATCGTATGCTTCTATTGTATGTCACTTCTGAGCTCACGCTCTGAGCCCATCTTTTTTCCCTTCTGTTATTAGGCCCTATGTCACTATAGAGTTCAGTTCACGTTCAGTAACATGTAGGGTACATCGTGTGTACACACAAATTAGCTGTGCATTGTGGGTATTTTATAGTGGACTGTTTAGTGAATGAAATTAACCTCAGAGAATTGGAACACCACTACAAAATGGCGAACACACTATATACTGTAGTGCACTATTTCCACAATAGGGAACGGTTTCGAAGACATCTTCTGTCTTCCTCTGCCCCCACCCCCCCAGAGGTATACCCCACCCTTTCATACCTGCTGCCCTGCTGCCTCTCCCTCCCTTTCAAAACTGGTTGAATACATTAAACCTCTCCCCTCACTATCTCTGCCGCAAACTCATGTGGGACCACGTCTCATCCTTCCCTTCATTATCCATTCTTTCCGCTCCTCTTTTTTATTTCTTCCCGCAGCTCCTCGTCATCTCTTCCCCTCCCTCCTTTCGTCTGTCGGTCTGTCTGGCACCTCGAGCGCTGCTAAGCCTTCAACCAGTGTCAAAACGTACGGAGCTGGAACAGTGGCTCTGCTGTGTTTAGGTGGAGGCATTCACACTCGCACACACACACACACACACACACACACACACACACACGCATGCACGCACACACACTTGTGCAGAAGCAAATGTGCACAAATAAAACCATTTCCACTATAACTACACACTTGTTTATACACACAAGTATGCTCACACATAAATACACACAATGCAAACACAAGTTCAGGCTCGCACTAGTATGATCTGTCACACACACACACACACACACACACACACACACACACACACACACACAGACACATGCTCTGTACGTGGATAATAAACAGCAGAGCAGCAGAACATCAGTCACATGTGTTTGCATTATGGCATGGAGACAGATATGACACGAACCAACCCCTTACCAACAATGCATTTACACACACACACACACACACACACACACACACACACACACACACACACACACACATATTGAGTCAGACAAGTCAAAGCCTTCCAAAGTTGGTGTGTGTGTGTGTGTGTGTAATAATCCATTGGTTCTGTTCTGTGCTGATTCCAGGCACTAAGCCCTGCCACAATTATTCAAATCCAGGCTTTTAGTTGCAGCACACCTCTCTCCATGGGCCTATGAGCCGGTAATCTTGCCTTTGGCCCTGCATTTCAAATGGCCTTAACTCCCATAAGGAATGCATATGAAGAGGAGCCACTAGTGGCTTAATCCGCCCTGTTTAAGTTGCTGAAACGTACACCTGTCACGCCGTCTCGCGCCAGAGCTTGTGGCTACTGATAGCCGGGCTGTAAATCCAAAAGGCATGTAGCTTTTTTTGAAGCTCTTCTTTAAAAATACATACAATATCATGTTGTTTTGGGGGGGGGGGTCCTTCCACATCTCATTTTTATATCTCTATTTCTTGCTTTTTTTTCTCCTTCTCTACATCTCTCTGTCTGGCTTACTTCACTTCTATCACTTTCTTTCATTTAGCTGTTTGTACATGTGTCTCTCTTTAACACTGCTGTTGCCATTGTCTTCTTTTTGGTTGTACTTTTTTAACAGAATACGATGAGTGACTGTTCTTGACTGTTCAGTTAACATATTTGACATGAATATAATATAGACACCAAAATCATCATGTTTTATTTTATTCCCTCCATGTTGATAGGTATCCGTAGTCTTGACTACATGTACAACACACATTTATATTAATGATTAGACTAAATTAGATTCACTTCAATGTCAGATTACTTTCAAATTTGTTTTGCGTCACATGGTGAACACTGTTTCACATCCGTGAAGCAAACAATGCAAACACTTCACCCAGACAACAACAACTTTCCAAACAAGTTTACCACAATCAGATATTACAAACACCTAGCTGCAGTTCAACATTCAGTGCTCACCCCTAAGATGATGGATATGTGAGGAGATATAGATTTGTGGCTCATATTTGTATTTATATAATGTAGTGTGACAGCTAATCCTAACTCAAAGTCCACTACGTTCTTTCCAGAGCTTTCAACAGCACCTTTTCTTTTAATATCAATACACTTGCCGTTTACGGTGAGTGTGCAGACATCAATCTTTCTTTTCAAAAGATAATAAATGACAGCAAAAACTTTGAAAATATGATCATTATTATTATTTTATCTAAAGACAACAGACATGGTTTGAGGAAGCAAAAAAGAACATAAGGCCCCAGCTGCCTATTAGAGCTAAAAAAGCGGCAGAATACTCCCTGCTTGCCCCCAGACACACAAGCACGCACGCATGCACACACACACACACACACACCCCAAGTCAGTGTCTGTGGTAGGGACAGCGATCAGCTCAGGACAGCTGCACAGCAGCCCCAGGTAAGACAGAAACTCCCGTCCTCTTACACAGGGGACCATCATGTACTCGACATCTGTCGACGCCAATACACACACGCACACACACACACGCACACACACACACACACACACACACACACACACACACACACACACACACACACACACACACCGCACACACACGGACACACACGGACACACATGCAGTCTTTGAACTTTTTTTTCTTGGCTAACAACAAGCTTTTGTTTGAGCCGGCCACAATACGCTTCAAGCAGACAACTTTGCAACTTGGTACAAATCTCCCAAACTCTCACAAGCGCTGATCAGAGCATGTGTTGCCCAGAGAAAGGGGAGTTCTCACTCACACAGTCAGCCTCCCAGCGCTCTTGAGCTGGCAATGCGTACGGCCCAGCGGCTGCTTGCTGCCAGGCTGTCTGGGCCTAGACTGTTACCCAGAAGAGGGGCACTGCCGATGCTCTACTCGTGGCCCAGGCCTGAAAGGAGGCCTTCGGAGGTTTGGTCCTGCTGGTGTGTGTGTGTGTGTGTGTGTGTGTGTGTGTGTGAGTGTGTTTAGTATCGTATCGCTGTATGTGTTGGCACTGATGTGTTGCCCATCTGGCTATCTGGCCCCTCTTGGACCACACATAGCATTACAGTAGCGTTACAGCTGCCACAGCTATTTACAGGCCCACACAGGCACACTCGCAGGGACACAGGCACATGCATACAGTGCGACCACAGCAGCCACCCATATAGGCGCACGCACACAGACACACACACACACACACACACACACAGAAATGCTAAGAGACACACCCATACACTGAGAAACATGCATACACAGGCAGAGGCAAACTTTACTCACTGAACACTAAGACATATGGAATAGGGACACATGCAGCCAGAGGTTTCTAAATCCACTGCCACAAGCACACACACACACACACACACACACACACACACACACACTCAAACACATGCACACAGAGGTCTACACACACCCAGATGCAGGCAGACTGAGACGCTCTCACCCTAAAACTCCGCTGCCCTACATTCGGCTCGCTTCATTGTCCATATTTTTATGTAATTTATGAATATGCGGTGTGCTGTTTGTGCTGCTATATGATCCATTGCCACCTAATGTTCTCAGCCACCTGCTCAGTGTTTAGAGTCGGGGTCTTAATGCAATGGTGTGGGCGACACCGGACAGACTCACCCAACAGCCAGTGACTCACCAGGCTTCAAAAAGTGTTAAATAATTCAAATTAAAGGGCCCTTATGTAAGGTGAATGTGGCTAACGAGCAGTCGGCACATGTGATTTCTTTCATTGGTATCTAAAAAAAGCCTTCTTTTGTTGCACTTTATGGCTTTCTGCTACTGCATTTTTCCTTTTTCTTTGTTACTTAAAAGTGATGCTTTGGAGTTTGTTTGGAGGTGGTTGGCAGCCAATGCAGCATTTTGTGAACAGTAAGAGTTGGTTTGGCACTAGACAACAGGGTGGAAGGTTGTATAACTATTGTGACTTTTGGCTGACTCTTTTCCATCCTAGAGTTCTAGAAACTGTATTGTTTTCCCTAGGTGCACTTGTTCTTTACCAGACTATATGCAGTAATGTATACTCACAGATCTTAAAGTGCGCTTCCCTGGATGGAGGGCATCTAACCCAAAATGGGAATACCATTCGATAAGAATACCTGTTCTATTTCTCTATTCGGATTTTTTAACCGAGTTGAGATAAAAAAATATTTTTCAAATGTTGTCATCTCATTTAGGGGTTGCAAATATCTTTCCACTTGTTTGTACTGCAAATTCCAAGAAACAAGTATGTGATATTTGTTTCTGTTTTTACCTCCATTGTTTATTCTAAGAAGCAATTATGATTAGGACATTACTAGTTTAGCGGCGCTAAGCTCCGGACACAGCAACGCTGGCTCTGCAAAATAATCTCGGTCTTGTTTTTGTGAAACATTTGCACCCCGATTAAGAAAACGCCACATATAATATTAAATGAAGTTAAAGGAGAAATCATTAGAAATGATTACAGAGTCGACCGTTCTCTGGGATATGTTTTCATGCTAAACGAATGTGACCAGTTTTAGCCCAAACTAAGCTAATTAGCTTATAACGCTAGTCGTCGGGGCACTGGTAAAATAAAAAGAAATCTCTATTTCTATACCACTAACAAGGCTCAAAATAGCACCACAGTTCCACGGTAGCATAATGAGGGTCCCTACATGTAAACCGAACTATTGACAACTTTGTAAGTGTACAGACAGTTTATTAAAAAGATAGTTTATAAAGACAGTACCGTTCACACATACAGGCAAGCGCCATCTTGGGAATAAAGTCACGACCAGCTAAACGACGAACGCCGTGTAACCAGCAACCAGTAACATAGCTTAAGCACAGATTTCTTTTTACTTTACCTGTGCCCTGAGGACTAGCGTTATAAGCTAATTAGCGGTTTGGGCTAAAACTGGTCACATTCGATTAGCATGAAAACTTATCCCAGAGAACGGTCGACTCGGTACACGTGTTATTAACCCCTAGGTTCATTTTGCGCTGGATTTCTCCTTTAACTGTTTACACAATACAGTAATGTGAGCCATTTAAATTAGCTGGATACATTAAACGTTAAACGGCATTTGCTCTTACCAGTGTATCACCATGTGTAACGTTACTTTGTCCACAGCAATCATTCCCAAAACGTCCCAGTTGGCTAGTAAATAACATAAAGTTAAACATTCTTTGTCAATCTATACAAGTATTCCCCGAAAGAACCAAGCCTGCCTTGTCGCAAGATCCAAATTTTCTTCCAAACGTCGCTTGCTAGCTCCAACAAAGTTATGCAAGGCGAGGGACATCCAGCGATTATCCTGGAAATGAATCCAGACTATCCAGACTAGGACATTATAGACCAATAAAATGAAGTGTTACTATAGAATAGATTTGTCAAATTTAATTGTAGGCAGGGTACAGAACGACTGCTAAGGATGTGACCGACAATGGAGGGGAGAATCAGAGTGTTACGGTTGTGTCAGCCTACGGAGATGTTTACAGGTATCTTTGGAGTAGTATAATTCCAGCTTGTGTGAGTGTGATGCTGGGTGTTACTGCAAAAGAGCAGAAAACCCTACCCTGGCAAACTCAATATTAAAAGTAAGAAAAGCAAAATCATCAGAATGCATATTCAGGACTCTTTCGTTGATGATGTTTCACCAATGGAAAACATTACAATATTCAAAAAATGTAACTTTATTTGGTTAGTTTTGGTTTCATATCGTTGAAGTTAGGTTTTTAAAAGAAATAAGGTTATTTGTAATATGTAAGAAGTATTTATTTATTTATTTTGTTTAATCAGGTTTAAAAATACAAAAAAAAAATCAATTTACCCCAACATGGTTCAATTAACCCACTGACTCGAATCAACTTACCCCTATGCTTGGGCAAGTTGAGCCACGGTAACACTTATTTTTTCATGGTCATATTTTCAGGGCCCTTTGTTATAGAGGCATTCTTATACATTTTATAGATCCTCAAATAAGGGTAGATGTTTTCATTGTACTTCTGTGTAATTTTTTTCTTGCCAGAGGACAACAGAAGTAAAATTTGGCTCATATTACCCCACTTTCCCCTATTGATCTTTGATCTCCCAGTCACCATGTCTTATTTATCCATGGCTGTGCGACCACCATCTCCTCCCTACTCTACCTGTGATTTGCTGTGAAGGTTGGAGGCGCAACACCTGCATTTTGCGATGGTCCTACCATTATTAAATCTGGTGAGGATTTACAGAAATAGCATTGCAGACAAGCCATTCCTACTTCAGCGGTTGCATTCCATTGTGCGACGGCACAGGTGTGTCGTATTATACATATATATTACATTGTCCGCACACAATTTCACAAACGGAGAACAGAAAGTCAAATTACTTTAATGAGAAGGTGGGATAGCTGATACTGGAAGTCCTTTTTCTAGTCGTGTTCAGTTACAGTCATCTGCCTGTCCAATAATACCCTTCAAATTAACATTATGATTGAGCTATCATATAATGACTGAACATCCAAGTGGCTGGATATTCTCTCTTCCCAGGGATGAACGTCCATTTGATTAGAGGAGATAAATGGACTGATCGGGGGGGGGGGGGGGTAATAGCCCAACCAAAGGAATCATCATACGATATGAAATGTCTCACGCTTCTCTTGACACACACTGGAAGCAAATGGTGTAAAGCCAAGGGCATATCAGTTTTCAGCTATATCATAACCTTGCTTCTCAGTATTTTCCTTGCTCCATAGCTGTGTAATGTCTTCCAGTTCCATACACCTTGGACACTGGAAACATGCCAGATAGAGAGACAGAGAGCGAGAGAGAGAAGAAACACAAGTGGCTTTGTCAAAATGAATGAATCTCAAAAGTTTCGAGGAAATGGTAACCTTGTGGTTAGATAAACCATCCCGTAACTGACATGTTCCACATTCAATACTTTAAAACTTTAAAAATTAAAGTCAATCTGGAGTTGTACAAGTCTAAAGGCTCACTTTCAGCCTGTAGAAAAATGCCGGATGGAACAATAACATACTGACAAATTTGCTGTTCTTCTGGTCACACCAGAAAGTGGCAGAGTAAAATTAATTTGTGTCTTTAATGAAGTAACTACAGTATATGTTGCCAGAAGCTTGATGATGTAATGACTACTCACAGGGCTAGCCACCTGCTAACACTCTAGCCAGCTGGGAAGATGCTACCTTGGTTAGTCGCAATAGCTCTCCTAGCTAGCTAGCTTGCTAACTTTAAGTTACAGGACAACATATTCACATAATTCAAAGGTTCTGCATGTGGGATTTACTGCCATTTAGCCGTGAGGTCGCAGATTGTAACCAACTGAAGCTCCTACCGTGTGCCAAGAACTACGTTGGACTTTGCAAAAACTCAAATGGCCCTTTCTAGAGACAGTGTTTGGTTTGTCGATTCTGGGCTACTGTAAAAACATAGCTATGCAACATGGCGGACTCCGTGGAAGAGGACCTGCTCCGTGTGTAGATACAAACGGCTCATTCTACGGTAACGAAAACCCGATTAATATAACACGATTAATATTTATGGCTAATTAAACACCCTAGACCTTTAAAGCTACAATGACTCCTGTCCCACACATGTCTTGAAGTGTTCATCTTGGGATCATGATTGGCTACGTAAATGTCATGACAATCTGCCCATGATATTTTTCCTTACGAGAACATTGGAAAACCTTTTTTCCATCCACCACCAGCCTGAATGCAACCTGAGATCCTCTGGCAGGCCATTCCTGGCCATTCCTCGGTCAAACCTGAAAACCAAAGGTGACCCGGCCTTTTCTGTTCGGGCCCCTCATTATGGAATGACCTGCTGAGGGAGATCAGGGAAGCTAAAACAATGGCTTCTTTTGCTTTTTATTGATTTTACTGCTGTTTTTCTAATCACTTGTTTACTAATTGTCTTTTTTAATTGTATGTAAAGCACTTTTGAACTTTTTTTGAAAAGCTCTTACATTATTAAAGATTATTAATAAAGGTATTATTATTATTATTATTATTATTATTATTATTATTATTATTATTATTATTATTATTATTAATATTATTATGTATTTTTTGTACGAATACAGGATGCAGTGGCCCTTATTTTCACAAAAGTGCGTTATAGCAGTTTTTAACTGACATGACAGGAAGAACATTTCCTTTTTCCACAACGTTGCCCTAATGTAAATGTGACGTAGTATAGATTTTAGGTCATTGTATATAACAATACATGTGCTGATCAACACAACAGAGTGTCAGCCTAATCCCTGTAGAGCAATGACTGCTGTAAAATTACTAAAATAAGCAAAGACTATGGTTACATTTGTGTTTTTGTTTGCAAATTATCACCACCTTCTGCTTTTTTAGAATTGGAGAGCCAGTAGGATTTGTGCATTTTACTCCTCCCCCACAGGCATCATGACACACACACACACACACACACACACACACACACACACACACACACACACACACACACACACACACACAGTCCCACACTTCTATGTCCATACTATTATCCATTTTTCACGTCCAATTGCTCTGTTATGGTAATCGTCGAAGGCTTGCCATGGGCTGATTACTCACAGCTGACTTCAGAAGCTTCTCCCTCCTCTCTCCCACCGTTCTCCTGCTGGCTCTTAATGCACTATTAACCCATTCCTGCTTATTAATTCCTTCCCAGTCATTGCGAGGCGTCCACTCCATGATATCTGTCATCATTCCATGCCTATTAGCTCCTCGGCCAACAGTTATTCCTAGCATGCCGCCACACTTCTTCATCCTCCCCTCCTCCCTCCCTCTCCTAACAGTCTGTTAAGGGAAGTGTAATTGCTGCGTGGGGGGTGGGGGGCTCAATAAGTATGAATTCAAGATACTGCCACTATGAGGCCGAGCTGCAATTGTAATTCCTGTCGCTCTTGTGTGATTATGGTGTCCGTGATCCTTTATGGTACTTGTACTTTTGTATTGTGGCTGGCTACAATTGCAGTTGTTACAATTAGGTAACAGCTGTGATGATTTCCGCAAGGTTGTTGTTGTCGTTCAGTCATTTTCTGGACAGGGCTACTCTGGTGTTTATATCTAATTGTGGTGTGCCTACTGTCTGTGCTGTGTTAGGCTTTCAACTGTTTTATCCAAATGTGAATAAAATGGCAAGATTACATAATAATAAAATATGCATGGTTTTCCAAAGGAGTCTGCATAACTCGATCCACTGACAGAATTCTAGAATGTTTGCGTTTTCATAACTTAGTTTTTGGGTCAAACTGTTTTGATAAACATACCTCTGGTAACCAACGTTTCTAAAAGTCTTGTTCAGGTCCAATTCTTTCCTTGGTGGACTACTGCTGTCATAAGTCTGTCTGTTTTGGCCTTTTCTGGACAGGGATTCTCTCGGAGTACTTTATGTTCCCCTGCTGTAAATCCTAATGGAGCGCTCTTGGATAAAGAACAGGAATATTCCTCACAGTGGATCTTGGCAGCTGACTCTGGAACCGCTACTTGTGTCAGGCCCTGTGGTTTTGGACCGTCCCGAGACATATGGAGGAATGCTGGAATCACACAAAGCCCTTTAGCTCGCCCGGCTCAACCGCACATCGTCTCCGGTTTCCTTAAGACCACAATAAAGTGGAGCGGTAGCGCTAAGTGTGGTCTTTTTGATGGAACTTCGACTGATTTTTATACAGGCTGGTCACACATGACTCCGCAGCCGTCAATCAATCAAAAGCAGTGTTTGTTCTGCATTTTTTGACACACACGTTGGTCCCAAAGCAAACTCGACCACGAGTGGACCAAAAGTGCCAAAGCAATGAAAAACTAAATTATAAAGACAGCTGTTACTGCAAATGATCTAAGACAATAACTACAGACTGGGTAGCAACCAAGACCTAATGGTTGTGTTGATATTATAGGATTGTGCAGTCTACTCAATCCAATTGTGGCTAAACCAAGAAAACACTGTAAGACGAAGATATATCTCAGATAAGTCCAATACAGCTTTCATTGGAAATGCTTATGACTTGGTTAAACATAAAGCTATGGTGGGCATTGGTGAAATCGCCTGATGTAAACTTTTCACAAAGGGTGTTGTAACGGCTGGAAGGTACAGGAAACAGTAGCAGAAGTTTTTGGGAGGGTGCTAACATGGCTGGAATAACCCATTTAGAGGGCCCAGGGGCAAAACAATATGCTGTTGGGCACATTTTAGTCTCGCATTGCCAGATCTACCTCCACAGTGCTGGGGAGGAATGTCTGGCTAGTCCACACAGCACTCCGGGATGGGAGAAAAATGTGCTCTGGTTTATTGGCATTTCATTGAACCAATCACAATCGTCTTGGGCGGTGCTAAGCGCCGGACACAATGATGGTGCCTCTGCAAAATAGCCTCGGGAAGGAACTTGTTTTGGTGGAACACGTGCTCGTTCAAAGGTTGGTTTAGTCGTGCAACAGAAAACTCAGATTGGACAGATAGTCTAGCTAGCTGTCTGGATTTACCCTGCAGAGATCTGAGGAGCAGTTAACCATAGTCCTCATGAATCAACCATAGTTTAGAATGCCAACACAAAGAAAAAGGAAGGTGATGGACATCTGGCCTCAAAAGAGGAACATCTGGTGGAATTTCCGGCGGCACCTGAACAAATGTAAATGTTGTCGATATAGACTAGGCACATTTTGACCCCCTTACCTACTGCCTTCTGTGCTTTGTGTCCATTTTGACGACATGTAACACTATGTACAGTGCACATAGCAGACTGGACATAACATTGTAATTGTTATTTGTTTTTCCTGTATGCCAAGGTCTTAAAGGCTGAAAAGGTCAAGAGCCTGCAACAACTTCATTCAGTAATCACTATACCAAGTGATTCCATCCATCAGATCATCATCTCTCCTTGAAGCCATGTGTGAAAAATTCACAGACACACATGCCTTCATTGTAAACAACTCTGAGCCCTGGACTGACCCAGCACTTTGCTCCTGATGTAGAGAGTTTTCAAAAAGTAAAGTGGATCTGCACTGTAATTGCTGACAGCATTTAAGCCCCCCCCCCCCCCCATTACAATGAGACCCAGCCTGCTCTGACACAGCTGAACACCATCCATTGTCCCCAGTCCCCACCTACCAGTTCCCTTTCCATCTAATTCAATACTAACCCTGACGATTTGGCATTCACACCAATTTGCCATTCACAACTCGGCTAATAACTCCGGCCTTTTATTGCATTAGCGATTCACCGCTCCGCCGTGGAAGTCATAGCCTACCTGTTCTCTCTACTAACGCGCTAGCCCCTTTGATTTCCAGTTGCATATATCAACCTGCAATTACAGGACCTGGTCTGGAAACTGTCAAGCATGACTGCAGAGGTATTGGAGTTATTGCAATTACACTCAGGTAATTGAGCTGCCATGCATGAAGATGTTAAACGCTGTGTCTATAGTGGGAGTCCATGTCGCCACTGTCTCATTCCATTTTACTGCTTTTCTCAGCGCAACACACTGTGAAATGCTACTCTCTTTCTCCAATAAACCAGTCAGAGATACTAATCTGCCAAACAGTGTGCGAGCTGATATTGTTTCTGCAATGAGTCACTACTTCATACATTGTAACAATGCATTATGTAAAGTTACTTTGCTCTTTAATTAGCTATGACAATAAAAAGTCAAATCAGCTCACAGCTGAGGGATTAGTTTGTTTTGATGATGAACTGCATTTAGGATATTCTTATGCAATGTCAGAAATGACTGAAGATGTACCTTTGAAATTCTGACCCGTAGTTCTCGCTAAAACCTTCACACTGTTAAAGTTAGACTTGATGCATTTAGAATGTGAACATAAGACCCTTGTGCTTATATTGAGCTCTTATTGTCTTTACGTTTATGCTGTCACATATATTACCTATATACTTTACTTACTGTTTTACAACCTGTTTAACCTCTGTATAAATGTATATATTTATTACTTCTCATAACGACATTTACAAAAATCCCTTTTTATATATATTACAGTTGACTTTTTTTTATTTTTTTATTTTATATATAAATATGGGTGGCTGTGGCTCAGAGGTAGAGTGGTTGCCCCTCAACCACAAAGGTTGGCAGATCAATCCCAGGCTCCTCTGGCCACATGTCAAAGTGTCCCTGAGCAAGACACTGAACCCGAAGTTGCTCCCCAGATGCTGTATGTATAGCTGTCCGCTGCTCCTAATACTTAGGATGGGTTAAATGCAGTAATAGAATTTCACCACATTGTACTGTGTGTATGTGACGATTAAGAATAAAGTTTGATATATATAAGACTCCCATTTTCTACTTGCATAGTATTGTTGGAGGGTGAGATCTACGATTTTTATTGCCCAAGACTGCTTCTGTGCATATAACAATAATAGTCTACATCAACGACGATTTATTTCGGGATTGCACCGGTGCCGCCGAAAATTCCGCCGGATATCTGTCACCTAATTTTATTTTGTGGTGGAATTTTAAACTCCAGTAGATCCTCAGATCTCTGCAGTAAATCCAGACAACTAGCTAGACTATCAGTTTTCTGTTGCACGACTAAAACAACCTTTGAACATACACGTTCCACCAAAACAAGTTCCTTTCCGAGGCTATTTTGCAGAGGCACCGTTGCTCCGTCCGGCGCTTAGTGCCGCCCAAGAAGATTGTGATTGTTTTAAAGAAATGCCAATAAACCAGAGCACGTTTTTTTCCCGTCCCGGAATGCTGTACGAGCCAGACCTTCCTTCGCAGCGCTGTGGAGGAAGGGCTGGCAATACGAGATGGCAGGTGTACACCTGAAAGTCTAAACCAAGATTCATGTTTTTTTTGCATTGTACACATTTGATCTGGTTAGTTTTGGTTTCACATTGCAGTTAGGCAAGCGCACTAAATAACTCATGATACACATCACATGTAGTTATATACATGATATAACTACATCCTGTCTTCATCACATATGTGAACCGCGTCTCCCGATACTTGAACTCGATTGGTTTGTAGACAGGCTTCCCCGTCCTCTCGTATCCTCTCTCTGCTGTCTGAGTTTTTCCAACTGACTGCTGCTCTCCCCGTGCTGCCACGGCTATTTTATTTTGGTTGCGTTTTTGAGAAGCAAGACACGGAAACTTTACTTGAGTTTTGAGGATTCCGCAAAATGAACATGGATCGCCGAAAATTCCGTGATGGGCCCACGGAAGAATTCCGTGAAATGAACACAGCCCCTTAACTTAAGGAAAAGGTCGTGGGTGGGCTTACGTTTCCATGACACGCGGGACAACAACGGGACGGTTGGTTTAGGAAAACAATAACAGGATGCGGGACAACAACGGGTTGGTTGGGTTTAGGGAAAAGAAGAACGGGACGGTTTGGTTTAGTAAAAGAAGAAAGCGACAGTTGGGTTTAGGAAACATGACACGCGGGACACGATCCCCGGGCTCCTGGGTGAAAGTTCTGTGTTGTTTGACCCATCTACCACCCCAACCAACCTCGGATTTTCGGGCTTTCATACTACTCGCTACCGTAGTCGCTCTTAATGCTACGTCATCTTCTCATTGACTTTACATTGGCATTGTTTTCCGTGGTGGCCGCAAATTCTGTGCCACCACCACGTAATGCGGTGTTAACAGTTCATGATCATTTCACGGAATTCTGTGAGACCAGGCTGCAAAAACCACAATGGGTCCAAAGGGTTAAACTGTAGGCGGATAGTGTTAATATGTTGGCCACCTGTTGAAAGCACCCACACAAATATTGCAGAATCCCACAATTTATTTTGGGTATCCTCACATGAACGTCCAACTTGTACTGTTCCACATGCACTTACATGAGCCCCAGTCGGAGGGAAGAAGTTGCTTAGCTCAGTACTTTCCCTGTGAGGCTTTCAATGCTGTAGTTTCTCTCCACTTCTCTCCCTTCCTCACACTCTCTGTCTCACTCGCTGTTAACTCCCCGCATGAACCCGGCTTTACCTCATCAACACATCCCTTTTGCTATCTCTCTCTCTCTCCCTCTCTGTCTTTCCCTTCCTCTCTCCTCTTCTCTGTCCCCGTCTGTGCGCCTCTGTCGCTCAGTCTGTCTCTATGCACTGACCCTGTCCTCATTACCGTCACAACTCTGCAGCAGCTGGCTGGCTGAGTCACAGCCGCCATTGTCGATTCCTCGCTCGTCCCACTCTCACCCACTTAACGAAGTGAGGTGGAAAAAAGAGAGATAGAGAGATAGATAGATAGATAGATAGATAGAGAGGATACAGGTGGAGAGAAGAGGGCAGGAGAGAAATAGAGGGAAGGTGAGAGAGTGGGAAGGAGGCAAAAGAAGAAAGTGGAAGTCACAGAAACTGGAGAGTTCTTCAAAGGTGTTAAATCACGATGTTTGTTTTAAATCAAAACATTTTGCCCTCACATCAATATGAATCCATCTTTTTGGTATTTTCTACTGACACAACACAACAGTAATTGAACCGGTATTGTCCGGCTTTTCTTTTCTTTTTTTGGGGTTTTTAAGATTTTTAAGAGGGGGAAAGACACGCAGCAAAGTTGCGACAAGGACTGAGCCTCTGTACATGGGGCGGACGCACTACCAGGTGATCTACCCGTGTACCCTAGTGTTACAATTTCAGTGAAATGTAATCCGGCAGTTCCTTTAATGTATGCATTAAAAACAGCCATGCATTTATAATAAATAACTATAATAATATAATAAAAATCAGGGGTGTGATTCTTCCGGATAAATCCGGAATTCCGGCTTTTCCGACCTGAAAATGAGGTTCTCGTAAATCATGCAAATCCAAAAAAAAAATGTAAAGGGGGGGGGGTCACGGGTTCGCAAAGCACGGTTCTAAATGACCGCTCACCGCTGTCAACGTTTTGTGTGCCTCTGATTCATGTCTTCATGTCACTCCGCAAGTAGTCCATTTATTTGTCACGATGGAACTTCATTCAAAGCAGAGCTCCATCAATGAGCCTGCAATCGTTGCGGAAGGTTATCTTATGTGTTCTATTTATTTCTTAGCTGAAGTCGACAACGGGACAAAATAAATGTAAAAAGAGACATAGTGGAGTTCCTATTTTCGTTTTGACAAGTATAATAAATTCTGTAGTGATGTAGCTACGTGACACCAACACCCGAAGTAAGAAAAAGAAAAAGTAAACCGTGCCCAATGATCTACTCACGTGAACAAGTTCAGTTGCCCATGACAAGACGGCGAACATGGATTCAGGTAGCAGTTGACAAGACGACGAACACGGATGATTCAGGTAGGCAAAGCCAATATTGTCTTTCCTTTTTATCTACTTAAACTTAAACAAGTGATCCATTGAACATTATTGCCATTAACATTAATGTAAAACGATTCTGGGCTAGCAAAGTAACGTTAAACCATGCAAGCTACGTTGGTTATTGCTTAGCTAGAAGCTAGCTCTGCTAAATGGTAACCAGCATTACTTGAAGTTCAAGGAAGCCAACTTAGAAACATTTGCTTTATGGATGGTCTCTGTTGCTGTGAAATTGTTTTACATATATCATCCATGTATAGTTCAATTCAATTCAATTCAATTTTATTTATAGTATCAAATCATAACAAGAGTTATCTCGAGACACTTTACAGATAGAGTAGGTCTAGACCACACTCTATAAAGCCCCAACAATTCCAATAGTTCCCCTATAGTATAGGTAGAATGGGAGAAGTGGCATATTGTTTGTTAAGTCTAGCTTTACTGCTAATGGTACAACAATGGCTAGCTGGTTTATAACCATAGCTGGGTTAAAAAACATTTTCTGAAGCCAACCAACACACTGAAATATGGCGTGACAGTGTTTCCCACAGATTAGAAAGCAATTTGTGGGTGGGATTCCTCCGTTAATAATTCGTTACACAGACGTTAACTCTAACTTATAACTAATCCCCAACACTATCCTTTTTCAGTCGCGGAAAATACTTTTCAATAGCAGCAAACATTCAGCGTAAGAGTAAAAAAATGACATAACATTAATTATAATAAGTTTATTTGATTCACAGCTGATACATATGGTGTTTTGACCTCGACAACCCAACTGCATTTTACCGCAAAATTGCGACTAGTTAACTTTCTAAAGCAGGCGCAATCGTGTATGTGTGTGTGTATGATTGGGGGGGGGGGGGTCGCGAGAGGCAGAGGGAGTGAGTGTGTATCGCGAGGCAGAGGGAGTGAGTGTGTGTCGCGTGAGGCAGAAGGACCCTACAGTCACATTAGCGACAAAAGAGAGCGACATGCACTCGCTTGTGGGCTCTCCTGGGCGTGCCTAGCTTACTCCTGGTTGCTTGGCAACAGTAAACAGAAATTCTCTGGTGCTACCTTCAACCACATCTTACAAGTCACTTCAGAGGTATTGTCAAGTCACAAGAACAATGTTTTTGGATTTAAAAGTATTTATTTATCGATAAAAGTAACAAAATATATGAGATAAAATGCCAAACATATCAGATATATACAAGACTCAATTTCTCCATTTCTTTGCACAAAACTCTCCAGAAAGTGCCATTTAATGGTTTATTTAAAAAAAAAAAAAAAAAAAAAAGCCCCTGCATACAATGTTCTATGCAAGTAATATATTAATGATTACTTTCATTGAATTTTGGGTGTTTCATTCAATTTTATAGCATTTAGAAAAAAAATGGGGGGGGGGGGGTGCTGTCGCAGTGTCATGGGTTCGGCGTATAGTTTCCTGCTTTTTTGTCCTTTGCCAATCACACCTATGATTTATACATGTGTATGTATGTGGATATGTGTATGTGAAGGTAGACGCTCTTCCTGAGCTTCTCAGGGCTGGCCTGGTGTATCCGGTACATTCTTTCAGACCTTAACAGGGAGAAAAGGCTGGTTTTACAGTATATACACCTTTTATATACATATATATATATATATATATACAAAAACACACACACATATGTAACATATGGTTATTTACCTAAAATGTGTATGCATGTCACTTGTATGCATGGTGCAGCATTGCCGTGTGCTGAAAAGCCTCATGATGTCACAGTGATGTCATCAGGGCAATCTCAATTTGGGCTTTGAGACTGCAGTTTTATACCCGAAAGTCTGCGTTACAAACTGCAAGGGTGGTGTTTACCGGGCAGTAAGGGTCCTTTTAAAAACACGTATCTCGTGGCATTATGGGAAGTGTAGGAATCAGTGTTTTGGTAGCTTGACCAATACTGTAGGCTAAAAGTCAGTCAGTCAGTCAGTCTGCTCACTCAATTTGGACTATTCTGTTATCAAAATCTGTCTCTTGCAGACAGACACTAGATACAAAAAGCAGAGATAATAAGACGTAAGTATGATACAAAAAGCACAGGAGAGCGCCATCACACCGTGCCAAAGCAAAGTCGTAACACACAGTTACCAAGTGTTTGTAAGAGGTTATCAGTGGTAGCAACGACGCCTCAGCAGAGATGTGATTGGGTCACTTCTGGAAGATCCACAGACATGTAAAGTATGACTAGTTCCAAATCAGCTCCGCACCCTTATGCTACTCTGGGAAAAAGTCCTTTATATGTGTAAATAATTGTACATGTAGGAGTTTCGATCATACTGATAACACAATAATTGCTACGTGTACACCTGGCAACACTGCCTTAGTGCTATCTCTAACAGGCTTCCTTATGGCACCGAATCCAGATACAAAGCTCACGGTGTCATCGCAGTCGGGTAGAATCACCTTTATTAAGAGTGTCGGCTTGAGGCGCGCAGAAGAACAATGTAGATAGAGAAAGATAGTGAGCAGAGGAGATAAACTAGGTAAGGCTGCAGCGAAGGAGGGCGAGATAGGGACTGTGTGTTCTTGTCTTGTCTTCATGTGTGTGTGTGTGTGTGTGTGTCAGTGAGAGGGGGGGTCGAGCTTAGCCAATCCTGTGCGTGGCACTCTCATCTGAATTAAGCTGTGCAAAACAGGCCCCAGGGCTTGGTTGCTAAGCAGTGAGATGGGCTCGCCGATTTCCACAGAGACCTCGGTGGCGCAAGCCTCTCTGATGGCCTGAACCAGACACCCCATAATAATGAGCAGCGCCACCGCAACAATAGAGACCCCCAAATAACAGGGGTGCACGCCGCTCGTTTGCCGTAACGAGGGGGAATTATGCATGCCACGCGGGATAATTCCATTGTACTGCTTTACCCCATGTTGGGACACTGACAGTGACCCCCCAAATATGCCATATGCATCGTGTTATCTCAGTCTTTAGGCTCCTTATTTGTTTTTTAACCAAAGAAATATCCAGTGAAATGTTTCTCTATGACAGTGCTGCGCAATCTACTCAGCGAGGGATAACCAAGTTCAGTTCCTCTTCCTCTTTGTTTGCCTCTGCCTCTCAGCTGAGGGGAGGGAGGTGGGAGGGGGGGCTATTTGGTAATTTGTAGCCATAGAGACATGTTGGTAAACTTGGTAACCGTGGCAGCAGGGATTCTATTTGTTTCCCTGAGAGCTCTCGAGGTCCGCTCGTGAGGGCATTTTCCTGAGGTCTTTTTTTTATGGAGGGATTGCGGGTGACCTTTTGGATTTTTAGAGAGTGGAGAAAGCCAAACAAGCCAAAGTCTGTTAGTCTGTCAACAAACACTTAAAGGTCTCAGGAGAAGTTGGGAGCCTCCTGGGGCCAGGGAATGCTATTCATCTGGAGTGTAGGCAAGCACGGCCAAGGATGCTTCAACAGGGCACGTAAACAAGGACAAATGCCTAGCCATTCTCGTAATAACCTGGTACCAATATGCAGACGCTGGCTGGGGCACTGTATGGGACTGCATGTTAAAGGTTAAGTGAAACATATGAATAATTATGTGCCGTCTCACTGATTCCCTTGTTTGGAGGTCCAGAAACATTCGCAAATGTTAGCGGCGGCATTGTAGATGTAGATGCATTTGTAGATGCAACGGCAAAGTCAGACACTATCTTTTTACGTGTGTGCGTGCGTGTGTGTGTGTGTGTGTGTGTGTGTGTGAGTGTATGCATGCGTGAGAGATGAGATGACTGACAGGGTTGCCGTGACATTTTTGGTGTGATTATAATAGCTTTTTTTTTTTCTCCCCCATCTGATTAATATAGATTTGGACATTGCTGCCCGGAGGCAAACTAAAATGTCATAACTGAATCATAACTGGTATTTTTTTTTTGCATTGCTACAATTCATTTATTCATTTTTTCACATTTGTTTTCTTTTTTGGTTTTCTTGGAAGACACTTCATTTATATAGATGTATGTTATATTAAAGATTACAGATTTTCAGAGCAAATGTTCTTTAAAAACACTTCTTTCACAGGGATATTTCCATGGATTCATTCATGTATTCAGAGGCTAGTTGATGATGCATTAGGAGGCACTTTCCCTGGCCTCTCATCATGCCTCTTCTGTTGTACGCAGCTGCTTTTATACCTTTAAACATGACCATTAGCATAATACTGCATGGTGAAATCCTCTCGAGAGCAAAGTTCGTGCTTTTAACCCTTGTGTTGTCTTCCATTCGACCATGCATCATCCTCCTGGGTCAAAACTCGAAAAATCTACACTTTTTGTTGAAATTTTGGTGCTTTTTTCAATGTTCTTGGCCCTTTTTTTTTACGTTTAACGGTTGTTTTTACTACCATGTACTGTATGTACCACTAACACCAACTTATTACCAGTTTTACAATTATTTTTGGAATTCATGGTCAATATACCTCATTTATAGGAAATTATACCTAAGTCTTGAGATAAAAAAGCAGAAATTATGAATTATTTGGAATAATATCAAAGGAAGGATAATCACAGAGGGGTCAACGTTCAGTCGGGATACTCTTTCGAAACATTTCAATTTTTTCTTTCAAATGCCAAAAAATGTAATAGAACACTCAAATTTCGATGGAAGTAGAGATCCGATCTTTTGTTGTACTTGCGAAGAGTGTCGTGTTATTTTTGGGCAATCAAAATTAGGCATAGTTAAAAAGAAACCCATATTTCTGATATAGAAATTTTGAAAACGGGTTAATGTAAAAGTTTGTGATCTCCTCCCGCACCTCTCGCCACATCTCCAAACAGAAGGAGCATGATCCGGCAAGTACAGTGCTCTAACTTTGTTACTATTTACAGTCTACCTTTATAGACATGTTCATTTACCAAATTGGAGGAGAAGAAAAAACAGTAGAAATGGGTGAAAAGCACATTTTAAATGACAGTGTTAGCGGTGGCCCGACGTGGCCAGGCAATTAGCTGCTGCCAGGGAAGGCGACTGTGGCGATTTTTCTTGCTTAACTCATTAGAGGGGTCTCCGGCAGTGTGCTCACTCATGTCAGGCCTGCATAATTACTTTAAAACAAGAGGGGGAAAAAAAATCAAAGTAGCCACTCTCTGGCATTGTTCGCTGCCCCCTCGTCTTGGAATTTAATTAGGCGTTCATTTTAATAAAAGCCCATTTGGGATGAAACGTGGCGTTAATAGTATTCTGGTCCCCTAAAGGCTGTCACGTCTTCATCTGTGGCTTAGATGGACACTGACAGGTGACATCATGGCTTTTTATAAGCTGATATGAAAGTGCTTTGATTAAGGTGGAGGAACAATAATGTACAAATTCAAATAGAGCGAAAATTCACTGGGCATAAAATATTAAAATGACGTTTAATCATTATGTGACTGAAGTGGATTTTAATAAATCTATGAGATTGTAGCTTTTAATTTAGTGTATTACTAGTCTGGCATTGCCAGACCTATATCTCCACAGCGCTGTTGGGTAAGGTCTGGCTACACCACACATACATTCTGGGATAGGAGAAAAAAACACTCTGGGTTGTGTGCATTTCTTTAAACCAATCACAATCGTCTTGGGGCGGGCCCTAAGCTCCGGACGAAGCGACGGTCGCTCTGCAAAATAGTCTTAGGAAGGAACTTGTTTTGGTAGAACATTTGCACCCCGCAAAAGACACATACAATATTAAATAGAGTTCACACAATACAGTAACGTGAGCTATTTAAATTAGCTGGATACATGGTTAAACATCAGTTGCTCTTACCCGTGTATTGCCGTGTGTACTTCGTCCACAGCAATCCCACCAATCGGTCCCAAAACGTCCCAGTTAGAGAGTAAATACCGTAAACATATTCTTTGTAAATCTTTACAATCATTCCCTGAAAGAACCAAGCAGGCCTGCCTTGTTGCACGATCCAAATTTTCATCAAAACTTGCCATTTTCAGCGCGTAGCTTGCTAGCTCGAAGTTTGTTGTAGTTTCCCGAAGCCAACGGAGTTTGAGAATGGCAACACACAGAGAGCGGAAGGTGAGGGATGTCAGGCAATTATCCTGGAAATGTACTTCCATAGATCCAGACTAGTGTATTTCTGGCCCTAGTGGTTTGTACCATATGCACATCAGCATGGGTAAGTCTTGAAAAATCCCCACAGAAACCACATTTTATTGTACAACATCTTTTTTTAAAGTGCCATTTCTCACTGTTTGGACAGGGGGGTGTAATATTGTTTCCTGGTCTGACTGAAGCGTAATTTTTCAACATCTTGCTGCAGAACAGTATACAGTGACCTCAGAATTGGGTCTTCAGTGGGTTATTAGTCCCTGGCACTGTGTGTTTGCGTGCTTCAGGAGGTCCAGCATCGGTGACATGCCTTCCTCTTATTGCCTTCGCTGTGTCCTCACACAGGCCCTCGCATCAACAAAACCCCGGCCACACGGGGTCTCATGACCAATCAGGCCCTTTTTTCATTCACCGCCCTGGCATCTCTTATCTAATTGGTCACCGGTGAGTTGCCCTCTTCCCAGGAATGCTGATGACCGTGGGATGGTCCGATTCCTGTGAACCTTTGCTGATCCTTGAGGAATTCCAAACAACTTCCATCTTAACTTCCCAACCTAATAACAAATACACATTAGAGATGTGAATCGGGAGAGGCTGACCTCCATGATGACCCATAGCCTTTTATTTTCCTGACTGTTGCAGCCAGGTAAACAATGGATGGGATTTCAATTGCCGTCTTGGAAAGTAGGTTTGGGTGTTAAGACACAGGTTTGCTGTATCTTTGCTGGAGCAAATTGTTAGAAAATGTACTAAACCAGTAAGTTACAACCCCAGATTCAATGGTCTTTGAAATAACAATTCACCAAGCAATTCCATATTTGTTCTTGAAGATGGGGCCAAAAAGCACCAGTAAGCATTCATTTGGTGATTTGCAGGTCAAAAGACGCCTAGACTTCCGAGATAAAACTGGACTAAATTTGTTTAAAGCTGCACTTATCAATATTATATTGATAATATATTATTATTATATTAACAATGGGTCAAATGCAGATATCTTCAACGGGGGTCTGCAGCACCCTAGGGTAATGGTCCTCATAGTCACTGCAGGAGGTCTGCCCAATTATTGTCTAATACTTTTTTGAAAGTTCTTTCCCCCCCAAAATTAAAATATGTCTGAAAACGTACATTAACCAGAATCCAACATATTATTAGCAAAGATAAATCGGCCTATTCGTAAAAAACAACAACCTCAACAACACTGATGATAGGCTTAGTGGCCTAAAGGTAAGATAGCCACTATGGTAGCCATCTGCAGATACAGTTAAGCTTAAACATTCACTGTGCCTTCCAAATATATATTTTTGACATAAAACATGGTGATATATGAATATGTAAATAATAATAATTTTAATAGCTTAGTATTCTATGCACTAACAGGGTATGTGTATAGGCTTAAGGCCATCCTACAAGTTATTGTAGGCCCAGTTTAATATGCAACTCAATTTTATACTATATGTAGTAGGGGGTCCCTGCTCCGTCTCTCTTTCAGGTTAGGGGTCCTTGGCCTTTAAAACGTTGAAGACCCCTGGTCAATTGTGTTAAAGTTTATGGTAACAACATATTAAGAGTGGAATGCAATAGCCCCCCCTACTGTATACCAAGGCCATCAGCAAACAGATCACATGTCACCTGAAAATCCGAAAAATTTGTATTTTGTTTGTGTCCGAAACAATCAGCGTGTCTAACCAGTGGCATGGTTTACGTGAGTGTGACGACTGCGCCTGTTCATGGACGTGATAGACAGATTGTTCATCTAATCACCTGCCAGGTATGTTTTTGAAAGTGCCTGCCCTTTTCCAGACAGTTTCCAATGAGGACTTCTCAGATGGTTCTGTGTAAGAAACCAACTTGCGCGTCAGGTTACGATACACTACCTGCCCAGCACCAAACAAAAGACAGACACAGTTACTAGTTGGTGAACATAGTGGAGCATTTATTAAGTAGGTAAGTAAGTAAGTAAAATGTTTCTATATAGCACTTATCACAGACAGAGTCACAAATTTCTTCAAAGGCCAAATAAATAATACAATAAAACCCATCAATACCCTATAAAAATCACAATAAATCACAGTAAATCACAATAAACCAAAAAGGCATAAAATACATAGTAGACAAATACGGTCAACAATGTGGCTAATTGATGCCTGACTAAAAAGATGCATCTTAAAGGGTAACTTTTTTCAAATCGGACCTTGTTTTCCTATGTTTTTGTGACTGATGGGAACAACAATCTTTGAAATTGGTCCGATGTCAAGCAAAATTGCTGCAGTCGGCAGACAAAGCTACAATGTAAGTTAATAAGGCAATTGTGCAGCTTGTATGGGGAGCGTGCCTATGTTCCCACATTTCTAAGATTTTTTCCAAAATTAGGCCCTATGTTCCCACATTTACTTTTTCATAAATTTTTATCAGATTTTATCCCCCTTTCTCCCAATTTGGTAGCGAATTACACCCAGCCTATTATCCAGTAGTAATGGACTACAGATGGAATGTAACCCTAACCCTAACATAGGGCCTAATTTTAAGAAAAATCTTAGAAATGTGAGAACATAGGGCTGTGGGAACATAGGGCCTAATTTTCAGTGAAAAACAACATCTTAGAAATGTGGGAACATAGGGCTCGATGTTTTTTTTTGCCTCCAACGGCGCCTTCCAGGCAGCTAACCCTAACCTTAACCCTAAACATAACCATTGCCGCGCTGCCTGAGAGGAGACGTTGGGGGCAAAAAACACCAAAGACCGAACATAGGGCTGTGGGACCATTGGGCTGTAGGAACATAGGGCTGTGGGACCATTGGGCTGTAGGAACATAGGGCTGTGGGACCAAAAGTGCTCGTTTTGCCATTGACAGGCTCAGATTAATATTGTAAATGTCTGACAACATCATGGAAAGGATTTCTAAAGAGGTCGACCTTCCTGTTAAGATCCTTTTTTAAACATAAAAAAAGATTTACATGTGAAAATATGTTGGCTCTATACACGTTAAAGTATTGTTTTTTCAAATGGAGTGTGGTGGGTTTAGCGCTAGTGACCTCAGAGCTGTTTCTGGTTTAACAGAAAGCTCTTAAATAGGTTTTAAAAAGGCCTATCTCTGTAGGAATCATTTACATAATGTCAGAAACTTACAGACTTACAGAAAATAATAATCTATGCCTTTCAGTGGCAAAATAAAGCACTTTTAATGGACCAAACTGACAATGCTCATTTGCTCCATAGCGTTTCGTTGCAGCCCGATCTGTGGCTGCCGGTTACAGAAAATAGGGTCCAGGTTGAAAAAATGGTAGTTACCCTTTAAGCAGTTTTTTTATTAAACATATTAACAGAGTCCCCCACTCTCATTCTCACTCTTTTAGCCGCTAAACGGATACATAATTTCCTCAGGAGTCAGTGGAGATCAAATTAGTACTAAAAGAATAGGGAATACTGGACTTACACTTGTTTAGTGGCCAGAAACCGACCCAAGCTGAATGCTAATGATGCTGCGTGGCTACTGGATGTATGAATGGGCAACTGTTTGCTAGCCTTGTGTTTATTGGTCCTAGTGACTGCACAAGGGTCTACACAAGCACAAAATCACCTTCATTCAATACTCTCCCATCAGAGTATGTGTGTGTTTGCAACACAGTCTCACGGCAGTTCGTGGGAATGCATACAATGAGATTACCTTCGATCAATTCTGCTATATAAAAGAGTAAAGACCAGCACATATACTGTTCATGGCCCCACTTTATAGGGCATGAATGTGAACATTCTTCAAATAAATCATCATTTGTAATGTCACAGTTGAGTATTTGCAAAAAATACATTTGATTTGTTTCCATGATGTGTTATTTCGGGCCGTGGTACATTGTTTATATGTGTAATAGACTTGAAAGACTGATTGAAAATGCAGACAGACAGAATATGATTTAAGGTGGTCCAAAGTCAACAGAAAACAGAGGAGCAGACTTTACAGCTAGAACCAGACTCAATGATATAATGATTTACTGATGTGTTGAAATCCTATGAAATAGGCACTTGAACTTTAGGACAACTGTTGTTAATGGAAAACAGTGTTGCTTCAGGTTACCTCATGCTGTACAAATGTGTGCAACTAAAAAGTCCAACCATTAACAACTCACATAATATTAAACAAGTCTTCCTTTTTCTGTTTGTTTTATGAAATCAAACTCTTTGTCCACATTTAACACCCAATTGTTTCCCACTTAGACTGTGCCATCTGACAGGAAAACCAAGGAATGAATGAAGTCTTCCACAAAATATGAAATGCAATCCGGTGGAGCAAGTGCAGAAAAGTGGTTTGTCCTGTATTGTATGTAGGAATAAACTGAAGGTGTACAAGGTGTGAAGTGACTTTCATGCACAAACCTACAGTTTACATTTTTTATTTTTATTGACCGTAACCTAACCTTAAAGTGCCCATATTATGCTCATTTTCAGGTTCATAATTGTATTTTGAGGTTGTACCAGAATAGGTTTACATGGTTTAATTTTCAAAAAACTATTTTTGTTGTACTGCACATTTCTGCAGCTCTTCTTTTCACCCTGTGTGTTGAGCTCTCTGTTTTTTACACACTTCTATCCCATCTTTGTTGGGAGTCGTACATGCGCAGTAGCTAGGTAAGGACTACTAGCTAGAAGCTAGCGCTGCTAGTGGTTAGCCACCTAGTTCTCTATGGCAAAACACTGCTACAACACACACGAGTTCACCCTAATCTACAAAAGAAATTGTATAGAACTACTTACATGTCCGTCGTCTGTACACAAACACAAACAGTGTAACAATATGTCCAGATAGAAGTTGGACGGGACTGTGTGTACGACTGATTTAGTGAGACACAAATAAGACAGAAGTGCTGATAAACTGTATATTACAACAGCTTCAGTGTTGGGAGTAACGCGTTACAAAAGTAACGCAATTACAATGATGTATTCCTTTTTGCTGTAACACATTACTAATTAAATTTCGGTAATATTATACTCGTTACAATCTCAGTAACTCGAGTTACAACACATTTTAACGCAACATTTGTAAGTAAGTTTTATTTGATTAGGACAATGCACATTAATCAACATTTCTGTAAATGCGTCAGTGTTAGCCAGTCGGCTAATTTTCAACTGTAGACCTAATTACCTAGCATGCATGTCTTTATGGCGGGAAGAAACCGGAGCACCCGGAGGAAACCCACACAAACACAGGGAGAACATGCAAACTCCACACAGAAAGGCCCAGAACAACCTGGATTCGAACCCAGAACCTTCTTGCTGTGAGGCAGAAGTGCTAACAATTGAGCCACCGTACTGCCTAGTGGTGCGTTGTTTTTTTTTAAGAATTCACCAACACCGCGACACATTTCTTAACAGGAAAAAAAAAGCCGTATTATTTTCCTGTCGCTGTATTCGATGGTTGAGATGACTGCAGAGACAAATACATTTGTGAGATGGATATTATTTTCAAGAGTTATTACGCTGCGTTGAAGTGAGCTGTCCTGTTTTGGTCAGAGCCAGAACCAGAGACGGTACGGACAGCATGTATGTCCCAACAGGTGACGGTACGTCAGCGGCTGACAGATATAAACATGTCGGGAATTAATGTTGAGGCTTGCTACACGTAAATATCGTTGCATTTTTATCAGCCGTGGAGAGTAACTCTGCCTGTAGTGGAATGGCTTCGAATGACGACCAAAAACGCTTGTCTTTTACTGTGACCATTTACTGTTCAATATGTTGAAGTTTTACAAACAAGAAAGTGAACAACTGGAGCCTGATGGACATGTTGCATCTCAGTAAGCTAGCAACAGTAGGCTACACAACAGACAACTTCCGTATAGCCTACTTCAAAATAAAAGCACTTCCTGTGACGGTTCGCAGTAAAACTAAATTACTGTTAAATAAGGTTGTGTAGGCTACCTTTTCACAAATCAGCTGTAAATCAAGTACTGTAAATAATGTTAATAGTGAGTTTTAATCACACACATGAACATTTCCTTTAGAGTGTTTTAAACTAAACAACATGAATTTCTTATTCAAATGCTATAAACAAACATTTTACAACAATGCCGTACTTTTAATTGAGTATTTTCATTTTCTCCTACTTGCCTATTATACGTTTTACTTATCTATTTTTTATAGCTTTAGTTACTTTGCATATTTATATTAATTATACAAAATATGAATAATCTATGATGTATTAAAGTGGATAAAGAGGAGACTTTATTGATCTGGTGGTGAAATTCACAAGCTAGCTGCCAAATCAAACTTCCCCTGTTATTTTGGTGAAAGTAACTCAAAAGTAATGCAAAAGTAGTGCAACACATTACAATTCAGAGACAGTAATATTGTAATATAACTAATTACTCTCAAATGACAGTAACTAGTAATCTATAATGTATTACATTTTGGAAGTAACTTGCCCAACACTGTACAGCTTTCACAACTGTTGATGCACGGAGCAGCCATGTTGGATTTTGAGCTTGGGGATCTGTGAGGTAGTCCGAGTTCCCAACTAGAATAATCCGAGTTCAGGGGGGTGTGTTTCCCTCTTTTACCATTAGAAACTGGATCAGATACCAACATACAGTATGTACTTTATTTCATTGTCACCCTGGCTTACTGTACAATGGCAAGTTTCACTACAACGTGAAAGAAGATGAGTGTGCATAAGCAACATTTTTGTCACGGAGATCTGCTCCGAATTAGTGACAAGGGGAGAGAGAGAGAGAGAGAGAGAGAGAGAGAAGGTGAGTGCAGGGAGGCTGAGGAGGAGTGAAAAGCTAATTAAAAAGATAAGTGACCAGCAGTCACGGCCTGTCAGGGTGCAGAGCCGGTGCTGGAGTTAACCCGCTTTGTGCTGGATGGCAGCGGCTGACAGGCTCGACCGAGGCTTTGTATGGCCTCACCTGTGATGGAGGCGCTCTCTGTTCGCAGGTGAAGGGCTACACAGGCTGGGGTGGTACTAATAGAACGACACACACACACACACACACACACACACACACACACACACACACACACACTTCTTCACCTTCCTCTTTCACACTGCCTCGGTAAATCTCTCCCTCCTCTCTCTGTTTCTTCCTCTTTCTCTTCCCAGCCTCTTGTGACAGATCCAGGCGGTGGGTGGTGGCGCTGGCACATTGTTTCCTCCTCTCTGTCTCTCTCTGTCTCTCTCTCTCTCTCTCGCCTCTCTCGTTCTCCCTCTCCCTAACACGCGCCCACAGATAGATATACACCCACACATGGGGTTATAATTAATACTTCTCCCATATCCATATTTCATACTGTTTGCTTAGAAAAAAAGCCAAGGCTGGGGAGTGTTGAGAGAGAGAGGGAGGGAAGGATGCTAAAAAAGATCTCTAAGATTAATTAACGGTGGGAAGAGGGGAAGGAAAGGGATGCGTCCCAGGAAAGCAGCAAGCTCTGCACAATGCGGCACACTTCATTTGAATAACGGAGCGGTGTGTTTTTCTTCTGTGTGTGTGTGTGTGTGTGTGTGTGTGTGTGTGTGTGCGACACCACTCTACCTGAAATGAAGGATAACTAGCCCACTGGATTAGAAAACGCACCATCTATCCTCCATGCCTCCCCCCCTTCTCCCCATTATTTGTATTCAAGGTTTTTTGAAATGACATTGCAATCTGATGATGCACCAGCCCATTATATTGTCTAGCAGGACAAATACCCTGCCGTTTTTCTGTGTAGAACTAACACAATTTTTCCATGTCAGGGTGTGTTTGTATGCGCGTGCGAGGGGGTGCATGGCGCTAATATTCAGGCGGTCCGGGGATGGAGGCGAGGCCCCGGGAACGCTGTCATTAATCCTGGAGGAGGGCCGTCGTGCACCCGGATTATTAGAGAAATAAATTTGCATGCTGCATATGAGCCAGGTGAAAAGCACTGAAGGCGCAAATTATATTTCCCTGACAGGCTGAGTGGGAGAACGGAGGCTGCCACCGTATCACACACACACACACACACACACACACACACACACACACACACACACATCCTCATATGCATTCCTGCTGCTATACACAGTCACTCAGGAGAGCTGTACATATTCACAGATACAGGACACACTCAGAGATTATACATGTACGAACATATTACGAAAAAGCATATGTTGGGATGCATTGTTTGCACTGCATTTCCTATTCAGGGAGGAATGCACTCTCTCACACACACACACACACACACACACGTTTACAAAAACATAGCACTTAGTTTGTGTATAAGTATAGACAAACCCCTAAGGAAAGAATGCCAAATGTGGATATACTGTACATTCTCATTCCTTTCATGTGTGTAAACCTCCTTTTTACGTGTGTGTGTTCTGCGGGGTCCTCTGGCTCTGGGCTGGCCTCTCACCCTGCCTGTAATGGTCCATGCAGGCCCAGCCTAATGGGGTGGACACTGGGTGTCAACTTCATTACTTTACACCTCCCGCCAAGATGAAAAGTCTCTCCCCGCTCGCACTTTGACCACGCTTCGTTAGCGTTCTCAGCCCCTTTTTGCCTTTCTCTAACCTCAAAAGCAAACGTGAAACCTTTCCAGAAATGTATTGATGACATAGTTTTGTTTGAGGGACAAGAGAGGGTGCGGGCGGGGCGGAGACTTAATGTAATCACCGCTGTAGAGGCTACTCTGTGTGCGGATGGGCCTGGCTGTTACTGAAGTCACCGAAAGTCAGACTGTGTTTATTCATACGCCATTTTAGAATGAGTCACGGGCTGCTTTTTCTGCCAGACAGCACAGTCGTGAAAATGTGGCTCCAACGTCCAAGTACTGCATTTACAGGGGTTTGATCAAAATTTTGAGCACTAAACACTTAATTTCTTGCATATTGTTTATCAGGCATTTTGTATTTATTCTCCTGCGGATCAGAGTCATCAACACACACATGTAGGCATGATTTACTCTTCACTACTCATTTGTGTCTTTTTTTTGGGAAAGTAACCTCTCTCTCTGTGCATGTGGCACACATCAATGATACATTCATTCATTTTAATTCACTTATAAACCACTGGACTGCAATAGCTCATGTGTTGCAACAAGACTTTTGCTCATGTTCAAAACTGTATGCACATTCAAAATATAACTCATCCCATCAGTGGTTTCTGAGATTTGGAGATTAACGTCTATAGAGAAAAAAGTCTTAATTTTACGTGAATAAGGTTGTAATTTAAAGGTACACTGTGTAGTCTTAAGTATTTTATTAGCTAAAATCGATGTCTTCATTCATAAATATGTCGTCACTGCCCATGATCTCACTTATCCTCGTAAGCGAAGAATTTCTTATCTGTATTTACATTGGACGGGCAAGTCCAAGGAGGCTTCCATGTCGTTCCGCCATTTTGAAAAACTATAATGGCTGAGAGGGACATATAGCACTAGCCTACCTGTCTAGCTAATCCACAATGTGTTTTCGTTCAGAGCAAGCGTCACGTGACTGAAACCAGCTGAAACGGAGAAGGAGATCAGTGAGAGGCACTTGTCACCGCCCCGGCAAATTTGAAAGCCTCCACTGCACTTTAGTTCATATTGGAGGATCATACTTATGCCGAGCCACAGGAGAAGGAATCCTCAACACCAAAAAAGTGAAAATTGGAAGACATGTTTTCATAGCTTCTTGGTACATAACGGCTACTGTAATTGCAACATGCATTTGAAAAAGCGAGGCGCTAAAGAGTACAATTCGTTTGAATGCAAAATACAATTTCACCGATGGATGGGAGAAATTCCTACACAGTGTACCTTTAATGAGAATAAAATCATAATATTTTAAGAAAGGGAAGGGAAGTGACTGTACGCTGCTCTTCCTCGGAGGTGGAAAACCGAAACTACGACCGAAATACACTGACCACAGCTCACGGCTCCACTGATGAACTCTGTTTTCACAGAGCCAGTGGACAGAGCTACGGCCAGGTCTGCTTTAGAGCCTGGACTCGACAAGTAATACGGGGTTGGCCAGTGGGCGACCCTGGATGCGGGCTGAAGACTACCCACCCAGGCTGTTCTCATGAACCATTCGTACATACAGCTACACAAGGTAAAGGACTGTAATTCATATCTATTCTACATTTTTTTTTTTGCATGAACCACAGTGACTGCTGCTGTATAGGAGCGCTGTGGACCGCGTTGGGAGGAGGTTGGGGATGGATGGGTGGGCCATAAAACAGAGAGGGGACCTCCACTTCCCGTGGAAAACAAAAGACTTTTACCCAGGAAATGCAAGTTCGTTCCCCGGGAGTGTTTTAATATAACCCCAGTCTATACCGACAACATTTCATTTCTGGGGATTGTTCAGGTGCCTCCGGAAATTCCACCGTATGTCACTCATTTTGGCCGGATATCCGTCACCTTCTGCTTTCTTTGTGTTGCCATTCTAAACTCTGGTGGATTTCTGAGGACTATGGTTAACTGCTCCTCAGATCTCTGCAGGGTAAATCCAGACAGCTAGCTAGACTATCTGTCCAATCTGTTGCACGTCTTAAACTTTTGAACATACACATGCTCAGTTTTTATCGGCAAACTCAACTGCCACGGCCCCTGAATGGACCGTCATCTCGCTGTGCTATGTAGCCGGCTCCGAGTAACCTTTTGTCAGCTCAACTCAACTACCGTTGATACGAATGACCACAAGCCGGCAGTCACCTAATTTCGCAATGTCTTCATCATACGAATTGGTGTGCATAACCTTTTGTATGATATTATATGAGAATGCGTCGACCCACCCAATCAGAAGTTAGCTATTTCTTCCAACGGCTGAAGACATTTTCTTAACTTTTAATTGGGTGGGCAAGACGCAGGTTTGGTTGTGATGAGCCCACCCATGTCACCCCCGGTTGATGCTACTAGCTTAGTGCAGGACTCTGACATGAATGATGGTTAGCCAAGTCAAGTCCACTTTAGTTTGCGGACCCCAAGCATTTTCTGCTGGACAGTGGTGGAAGAAGTACTCAGATCCTTTACTCAAGTAAAACTACTAATACCACACTGTAAAATACTTACTTACAAGTAAAGGTCCTGCATTCAAAATGTTACTTAAGTAAAAGTATGTGAGTATCATCAGTAGTACTCGTTCTGTCAATCAACTAAGTGTTTAGTGGTCTAATAATTTCAGCTGGACTTGTAGGCTGTTATGTTGTTGGGTAGTTTAATTTATAATAAAACACAGCATTTTATAAACTACATGTGTTTTGTGTGCAAAAATCTTAAATTGTTACCAGCAACTAACGCTGTCAGATGAATGAAGGGGAGTAAAAAGTACAATATTTATCTCTGAAAAGTAACGGAGAAGAAGTAGAAAGTGGCATGAAAACAAAACACTAGTAAAGTACAGATACCTCACATTTGTACTAAAGTACAGTACTTGAGTAAATGTACATATTTGCATGCCACCACTGCTGCTGGAAATCAGGTAGGACTAGTCCAAAGAAAACCTTCATCTGCTGTATGTAAAGCGGTACTAGTTTTACTATAGTATAAACACATCTCTTACAGATAGAGACACATGGAGTAATATGTCCACTGCAGCGTCTTTGTCACTCATCTTTCATCTCTTGGCCTGCGCCTATAGGCACAGAGAGAGCAGCAGGCGGTGTAATTCTGTTCTAAAGCCCCTAGTTAGGCATGCATATATTCCTATTATAGTCAGCGCTGCCGGAACAAGACAACAGAGAGCAAACAGAATGACCTTGAAATATTTATCCCCAGCCTTGCTTTGGAGAATTAAGTTTGGTGTCAGGGGCAACTCGCAGCTATCCACATCCACTTTGTGTGGAAGCATGCATGCCCATACACACTCGTGCACGAACACACACACACACACACACACACACACACACACACACACATACACACACACACACACACACACACACACTCACGTCCTCCTTTAGCGGGTAATGTAGACTGAGACAAACGGCTCATGTACCATCTTGCAGTGTTGAATATTAAAGGCGGTCAGGGAGGCTAGGCTTTGATTGGGACAATAAAGGCTGATGAACAGGATCTTAGAGCATGGGAGAGGAGAGAGTGTGTGTGTGTGTGTGTGTGTGTGTGTGTGTGTGTGTGTGTGTGTGTGTGTGTGTGTGTATCACAGTGCAAGGGATACAGCCAAAACCCTGAAGTGGAAGCCAGGAGCTGCCCGGCCCAGAATTGTGTGTGTGTGTGTGTGTGTGTGTGTGTGCGTGTGTGCGTGTGTGCGTGCGTGCGCGTGTAGAGACGGAGGGAGGGTGAAGAAGGGTAAAAGTGACCCAATCCGAGCAAATGTGGGTCAAAATGATGATAAGAATTGGGTAAATGTGTGTACACTTTAATTGCACTGTTGTTCTGTTCATGTTTTTCCCTCATGCCTTCAGTTTGTATCTTACAGTAACTTGCGATGGTCGAGACTGTCATGAAAAATGTTAGCCAAAACTATCGAACATGTCAGCAAACACTTCATGCTATACGCATTCATGCTATTTACATATCCAGTAGACAGAGCAACTTTAGCATTCATTTAGAGTCGTGTTGCAAAATGCTCCACTAGTCGCTAACTTTGTCTGTGTGCTGTAGCATACAATTGGTTTGTGAGAGCTTTTAAGCTCAAAACAGCTGCCTGCTGGAGTTTGCGGGCCAGAAACCAAAACAATAATGATACGTTTTTACAATAATAATAACAATAAGTTTATTTAATAAAGTAGCTTTTACAGAACAAAGTCACAAAGTGAAAATAAGATCAAAAAACAGTAAAAAGAACAAGCAATAAAAAACGTAAATATCGTAATTTTGTGCTAGAACAACCTATGGGAGTGTTTTTCGGTGGAGGACAGTCTCGGTGTGCAAGAACTTTTTTGTTTTTTTTAGTTTGAGACAGTTTAAGGGTTAGTTCAACAGGATCCTGCAACCAATCCCCAACACCAATCCTTTCAGTGACTGCCGTCAGATCGACGCTACAGTAATCTATAGCCACAACGTTCCACTTCAGGGATTGCTCCGGTGCCGCCGGAAATTCCGCCCGGATCATGCTCTTTTCGGCCGGATGTCCCACATCTTCCGCTTTCTTTATGTTGGAATTCTAAACTCTGGTGGATTTCTGAGGACTATGGTTAACTGCTCCTCAGATCTCTGCAGGGTAAATCCAGACAGCTAGCTAGACTATCTGTCCAATCTGAGTTTTCTGTTGCACAACTAAAACAACTTTTGAACGTACACACGTTCCACCAAAACAAGTTCCTTCCTGAGGCTATTTTGTAGAGGCACCGTGGGCTCCGTCCAGCGCTTAGCGCCGTCCAAGACGATTGTGATTGGTTTAAAGAAATGCCAATAAACCAGAGCACGTTTTTCTCCCAACCCGGAATGCTGTGTGGACTAGCCAGACCCTCCTCCGCAGCGCTGTGGAGGAAGGTTGGGCAAAGCTAGACTAATGCTACAGAGTCCCATTTGCACGGAAAAACATATTTAAAAAATTCATTCATCCCCACTGCCATCACCACACTGAAGAGCCATACATAGACAGCATCAAAAAGCTCCATTCAGGCTTCTTCTTTAACTGTTTTTGCATTTTGCACGTTTGTACGGTCAATGTTTTTACACTGTGTCCATATATTTTCGTATGTATTTTATGTCATTTGAGCCTGCCCTGTCAAAGACAAATTTCTGTCACTCGTGACAGACAATGAAGTTTTTCTCATCTTATCTAACGAAACATGGTTTGAACTTAGTCTTCATTAGTTAATCATTGTTTTTTTTTTTTATGACTAAAGCATGTCCACTGTCCAAAATATAAAGACGGCTTTCCACTTCCCATAGAAGCATCTACTTCTACTAATTTAGTTTGATGCTTCTATTGTTCCTCCTCTTCAGCCAGAGTACCAAACACAACTTTTTGTGATTTATTCGGAGATATTCTAGCTAATGATCCATCACAGAATATCTGAAGGGACTACTGTATGGGAGACATGATTGAGGCTTGGCCAAAAGCCTCTTTGTTGTACTACTTATGTAATTGTCATGTTCGTAGGGAATTTTTATTGAAACAATAACAAAGCACATGTCCACAAATTAGCTTCACTTTCTCCCATTCAACTTCTCATTGTCTGCAATGCCTGTGAGGGCTTAGAATAATGGATGATTGGAGGGGAGAAAGGAAAAGCAATGGGCTGCGTGTGTGTGTTTGTGTGTGTGTGTGTGTGTGTGTGTGTGTGTGTGTGTGTGTGTGAAGGGGAAAGCATGTTGGCAGTGTGGTAAAGAAAAGCCTGCTGTATTGTTGGAGCACAGTGGAAGGATGCCTGCCAGTTTCTACGCCACCGGGACTCTCTGACCTGCGCTTGTGTCTGTGTGTGTGTGTGTGTGTGTGTGTTTTTTTTTTTTCCACTGTGTGTGTGCAACCGAACACAACAGAAAAACCTCCGCCTGTTCCTGCGTGCGTTCAAACGTATGTGTGTTTGCTTTCCTGCTGTGTGTGACACTGCGTGCGTGCGCTGCTGCCCTGTATTGAATGTGGCTTACATGTGCCCCTGCGTATTGTGTGTGTGTGTGTGTGTGTGTGTGTGTGTGTGTGTGTGTGTGTGCGCATGTGTGTGTCTGTGTATGTGTGTGGGAGGCGAGCAGATGAAGACGCTGTTTGCCTCATATTCAATGTGATCTGCAGCCTCACCTCTGTCATTATATTTAGCATACGATCCAGCTCCGCGTTTCATTATGCATTCCAATCTTGTGCTCCGCAGTGTGAATCTTACATCTCAATTAGCCTCTCTGTTCTGGACATAAAATGCACTATTTTCGGAAAGAAATGGAAGCGCAAACTTGCAATTAAAGTGCACATGGACAACACATCCTAATCTACTCGAATGCAGATACAGTAAAGAGGTGTACGATACATTTGTGTGCGGATCATTCACTTACTTTCTGACAAATGTATGTCGGTAGATGATCAATTATCCATTGCATTACACCTTTAGGAATTTCTCGAAGAATTCAAACAAAAGCCAAACTACCCCCGCAGATAATATGTGCAGGTTCCACTGTCTACACTTTATTAGATCATTTGTATCGTAGTGCTCTGAGATTCATAACGAGGAATCATCACCGTGGTTTGTACTGTGATTTTGCACGTCCTGTCTCATCATGTACAGATTACTGTACGTGATTATATAAAAATTAAATAGTGCATTACTTTTCCTACGTCTAGGTACGAACAGTGCACAACTAGATTCCACTGGAGTAAAAGTGAGAAAGTCAGTCCCGTCACTGTGTAGTCTGTTTGGGGCAGTGAACAGCAGCGGAGGATTGACATCTTGCTCAAGGGCACTTTGACAGGAGGTGTTCAAGGAGGGAACAGCTTTACTTAGTCACACTCTAAGCTTAAAATGCTGCCCACATCATGTCAACATAATCTTGGATCCTTGCCCAGACAGTTTTCCGTAATTTCACATTACCATATCTGCTATACAGGGCCATACGAACCTGTGAAATGGAATCCTAGATTTACATACACACACAAACATACACACACATATAGGCCCTGCTTTCGCCTGTCATTGCCTGGACAAACTGGGGAGAGTGTGATTTTGATGCATCGTTTTCATACAAATGTCAGTGCATTATCTCTGACTGGACCCTCAGGCTTCCATACCGACCGCTGACCCCTGGCAGACCAGGTTAATCAATCGCAGACTGACACATCACTCCAAAATGTATCAGGATTCAAGGATAAAACCAGAGAATCGGTAGCATTTGGGGCTTCTGTAGGTAGAACATTTTTCATATAGGTAGAGACATTTTCTTTATCCCTATAAGTCTCAAAGACCTGCACAGCAATGATTTCTGACCCCTTTACTCTCTCACTCCATCTAAAGTTGTGTTCAGACATTTTTTGCAACTCAAAATATTCGCCCTAACAGCATTTTATCAGATGTGCCTTTCGTTTAGATGGCAAAAAAGTGAAACCACCCTCCAGAGTGGAAATCTTAAAAAACGCTCCACCATCGCGTTCCCATCTAAAGGGTAAAAGTGCAAAAGTCTGCTCCGACCCACCCCATATTTCGTTACATAAATCAAAATATAGAGTGATTACTCGCCCATGGCCACTCCGCCGTTGGGTATCCACAGCCTGCCTATACTTGGTCCTTGGATGGCTTTCAGCTTTGATGATATCTGACTTTTACAGATAGCGTCTGTCTCGTGAGGATATGACGTCCCTCCAGGTACAGGATACTGCTGAAGACATTCGGTCCATATGTCTATATATTTGGACTGGCAGGACTCCCAGTCCACACCCTGTTGTGCCTTTGTGGCTTTGTAATTTAAGGTTGTTTGGAGCAATAACTCCACCTCCTCGTCTGTCCAGACAAAAATGTCAGCTTTTGTTGTTTGCTTCGCCATGTTTTGTTTTGCGCTACTAGGGAGAGGAGAGGGAGAGAGGAGGAGGAGAGGGAGAGAAGTAGAAGAAAGGTTCTACTTCGAAAGGTTGGTGGTTTTGTGTGGCAGTGCTTCACACTACCACCTAGCCGCCTGGTGTGCATACATCGAATTTCACACACTGTTGCGTCACCATATGCACGCAGATTTCCCCTCAAAACGCTCGTCTAAACGCGGAATAAAAAGTGAGAATGCAACGCCACTTTTGCATTTTCTCTTCAGATCGTATCCATCTAAACATAGCCTAAAAGTCTGAATAAATTAGTCCAGTGTGAGTCCATTTAGGTCCAATATCCAGTCTTGACATTGTTTCAAGTCCATGAGAAAGGTCCCAAGCCAACACGTTCTCATTCCCAACTCGTAACATACTGACATTTGGTCAGTGGCTCTCAGCGTCAGATACCAACGTAAAAATCACCCTTTAGCGTCTGTATTGAAGGTACCGAGCAGCTCGACCGCTGCACTGTAAGATGATGCAGTATTTAGAGCGACAACGGTAGCGAATAGTATTAAAGCAGCCATATTATGCTCATTTTCAGGTTCATAATTGTATTTTAAGGTTGTACCAGAATAGGTTTACATGGTTTAATTTTCAAAAAACACCATATTTGTGTTGTACTGCACCGCTCTCTCTCACTGCTGCAGATCCTCTTTTCAGCTGGTCTCTGTTTTAGCTACAGAGTGAGACCTCTTTTCTTCTTCTTCTTCTGTACTATCTTTGATTGCACTGCACATGCCCAGTAGCTCAGATGTAGATCATGTCAGCTAGCTAGCTCCATAGACCGTAAAACGCTACGAGCTAATGGTTGTGGTTAGCCTGCTCGTTTCGGCTTGTGACGTCACAAGCCGTGCTTCACCCAGGAGACCGGGGTTCATGTCCCGTTCTTGTCCCGCGTGTCACTGAAACGTACATTTTATAGCCCCACCCACAATCTTTTCCTAAACCTAACTGTTCTGTTCTTGTGCAGCATGTCATTTTTTAAGTGAATCGGTACCGACCCAGAGAGTCAAAAACTGACGCCAAGAGTCCCGACCAAGCCCAAATTTGTTGAAAGCCCCACTGCGTCTGACTGATACGACAAAGGAGACTTTTTGCATCAGTAACAAACGCCAAAGGCACTTGACCAAGTGTCGCTTTTTGACACGCTGGGAGTGAGAATGTGTTGCCCAATGTGGATTGCTCGATCCTCTTTACACCCAACAGCTGGAAAGAGCAAGTCTGCTACCTAATTATAATTCTAACCATTGCACTCCAGTTATTTAACTTCATTTAGTATTGACAGAGTGGGAGCTTCAGATTGCCCAGTCTCCTCTAAGAAGTCTAGTAATCCTTGTAGCAAATTTGAGAAGAAAATCTACTTCAATTATATTGAATGACTTTCTCACCATGGTATTGCGTTACTATATGAACATTAAGGTAATACCAGAATAAAAAAAGATCAGTAACACAGTTACAATCCCAATACTATAGAAATATGATAGAGATGCTATTGGAGAAATCACATCAGGAATAATTAGGTTATTATGCTGTATACTAACTACTGAGATCCACAGGTGCATGATAAGTACATGTTGGAATATTCTATGAATAATGATTCTTTTTCAGTGGTTAGATGGATTTCACTTTTTAGACTGAATAAGAGACTAGGCTATCCTGGGTAGAATGAGTGATCAGTTATTGATTTGCAATGCCTGCATGCAAAAATCTACAAAAGCAGATGTGTGGATACCAGTGTTGTAGTACTCAAGTACAGTACCTTTTTCTATTGTTTCAGTTGTGTCTTGGACTCATTGGTATTTGCATTTGGACTTGTCTCTGCCTTGGCCGTTGGTCTCGCCAAATATTCTAGTTAAGTCCAGTAATATAAAATTTTTTCTACAGTAACTTCCTCCTTTAAAACAAAACCATTGATGAAGTGTGCTTGTTCAGAAAACAATTTTGGTATTGGGTATTGGTTTAATTCAAAAATCCATGTAGAATGGACATTGACATTGGTCGCCAGCTATGTGCCCGGCTGAGTCATATGCCTTTTTTCTGTCTCGTTCTTGACTGTTTCTCATATGGACTTGGTCTTGAATCAGTCTCGACTAGTCCAGGTCTTGGCCTTGACAAAGGTGGTCTGAGTACAGGCCTGTTGGATACACGAGAGAGAGAGAGAGAGAGAGAGAGAGAGAGAGAGAGAGAGAGAGAGAGAAAGAGAGAGACTCGTGTTTTCACTGGGCCAGTTGATGCACAAGCGCCGGGACATTGTGAAAACGCGTTCTTCTCGTCAGTTTTCAGTCTGGTTGGGAACATCTCGCATTTATGTGAACAAAGTTCATGCAGTTTCGCACATCCAGTTCGGTGAAAAATCTGAATTATGAACTGAGAGCATATTAATGACCCAAAAATGTATGATTGACTGCTTGGATATTTTGCAAACGTTCGTGTTGATGAGACAACTGCTGCAGACCTAATTTATTAATTACAAAAACACTCAGCAAAATGGAACTCATGCAGCTTGTTTGATGTCCAAGATCAGTCTTCTTAGGGAGTGTTAAAAGAAGAAAACAGATTACTGAATCTTTGATATGATGCCCCCCCCCCTGAAGGCCAGTACACTGGCCACATCGAGCAGTGCAGGGGCGGAGCCAAATATTTTAAACATTCGGGGCTCAGTCCAAACCTAGTGCGGTCCAGGGGCATGCTCCCCTGGGTAGATCTTTTTCCCATTTATGGCAGCTCTATGCACTATACTTCAAGACATTTCAGATAATACAATTCCTAAATATCTGTACATCATTTGGGAAAAACATGATAGTTGCAAAGAATCATCCTTTAGAGCCTACGTCCTATTTTTTGTATCTAATTGTACTCCAACTATCTTCATCATTCTGAAACCAGAACACAACAACTGTTAAGATGACAAATGTTCACCCCTGCCAGCTAATAGGCAAAAATTCTAGAAACCATTATATTATGTTGGAATAGAGTCCACACAATTACCGGCCATGTTTCCCCAGTAATAGAACTTTTGCTCCATTGATTTGCCACTCCAGTCAGAGAGACTGAGGGTAAAAGACACAAGGTAAAGTTATCTTAAAACCCAAGAAGATTCAAGGCTTTTGAGAAAACATTCAAGGCTGGAGCCCCAGAAGCCAGACCTCCCCGCTCTGCCCCTGGCACAGTGTTGCATTGATGCAGATAGTACATACCTGACAAACCCCAATTTGTGCCTCTATTGAGTACTATTTGAGTACTATCATTATATTGGATTTGGAGCGAATAATAATCATACATTTTTGTCGTTAGTGGTTTTTGTTTTTTTCTGGAAGATAAATCACGGCATACAGATAGACGAAGTAGTAGGACCAGGGTTGTAGCCAGGGTTTAGAAATTAGCGTGGTCTCAAATTTTTTCTTTTAATGAAGCTTATTTACTGCATTTCTGAGGAGCAAAATTCATACCAAATTGACACCTACAAACACAACTCAAGCTCAGACCTGTTAACATGGGTGCCGAAATGAAAAGCAAGTTCACGCGCTTCTCAGGCGGTGTGACCCGGTCTCTCCTGTACACATAGCTGTCAGTTTCAGACAGTTTTACATCACTCATATGCAGAGAGACAGCGGGGTTTTTAGAAAATAATTACCAAGGTCTGCACCTAATAATTAGGTCAATGCATTTCATGTGCTTATAGAAAAACATAACCATTGATTTTGCAATACACATGGTTTGCATGTGTTACCTTTAAAAGAAAGCTTAAAGGTGCCCTGCCACACAAAACCGTTTTTAACTTGTATTTTTTGAAATATGTTAGGCCCATATGTGTTTGTGTTATGTTGTGAATGTGAAAATGAACTGCTACCTCCTCTGTCAGCTCTAGCCACTGAGAAGAAATAAGTGGAGAAATCAGGCCAATTACAAAAGCTGGTCAGTCTGACGTGGTGTTGCCTGAGCTCATTACTATTCATGAGCTCGCCCAGTTGCGCTGGGTAAAGGATGCTGATAGCCGGGCTCTCATTGGCTAGCTGTTAGCCAATCAGAGTCAAAGCTTAGCTCGTTGAATATTAATGAGAACTGGCACAAATCTGTCTTTCTGCAGGCTTTCTTTACCAAGCTAGAATGGCTTGAAACAAGGTAACCAAGGCATTTTTTCCACAAAAAAATGTTACAGAGTCCATGGTAGAACTTCAGACATTACCACAAAGTAATGAAATACGTGTGGCAGGGCACCTTTAACATCTACTACTTTGCACTATTTTATGTAACAGGGTCCACTTGGATGTTCAAAAAGAAGCACTTGAATCAGATGACAAGACATGCTTCGTAAACTCAAGTCCATTACATTTATATAGCCCAAAATCCCTAATCACAACTTTACCTCGAGGAGCTTTACAATCTGTACAGATACACTCTCAGCATTCGACTCTCGATTTCGATAAGGAAATTCTTAAGGAGAGGTTACAACTCACAAACTTATAAGTTGGAGGTTCTAAGGAGCAAATCAAGGCAGCAGCGCATGTCTCCATTGGCCCTCCCAAGCCTTTGGCTAGTGTTGTTCACTGACCTGTCATATTAAGCCTGGCTCGCCTTCTCCAACAGGGCTGGACAGCTGACACTAGTGCTCCCCTCCCCTTCTCTTCCTAATGTGTTGTGATAAGGAGCTTATGTGAGGTTTCCCCGGCAAAATTACCCCCTCGAGCTATTCTAACAGTCTGGCGTATGTGGGTGTACAATTTGCGATCATTTCCATGGAAAGGTGATGCTGGCAAGCAGAGACTTTGACCACGAGGGGGGGGGGGGTAATGTCTACGTGTTAGCCCGGGCTAAAGACAAAGCTAGGAGAGGCCAAAGCCTGAGGACATGACAGCAGTGATTTCCATTGTTTTTCTGACACGGGGACAGTAGCCTGGCATGTAGCAGCAGGGATAGCTGTCCTGTGTATTTTTTGATTGTACGAGAGCTTGCCAGTAGATAATATTGGCGTTTGATGAGATGAATACAGTTATTATTTTGAAATTGGGTGCACACCTTTCTAAACCCAAAAATGACCAAAAGCAGATGCATGGATGCAGAGAAGAGCTTTTTCTCCTGATTCCATGTCCATCGGACACAATAAGAGGACATTCTAGCATCCTAATCTTTGACAGCATTTCAGCAGAAATCAGTTCCACATGTGAGCTGTGGGGCTAATGCAGTGTTTACATCGACTGATTCTGATGGCTTTCTCCTTTGTCTATAGGCTCTCAGCAACTGGCTTCTACATGAGTGAGTGTGTGTGTGTGTGTCTTCATGCAGAGCCCACATGTGTATGATGCTGGCATGTGTGTGTGTCAATCCCCTGAGCTCAGACTGATAGATGTCAATAGCTAACCTGTAAATGACAGGCACAGAGGGAGTGTGTTTAGCAGTTTGGCTGGATCTTAAAAAGGTCACACACACACACACACACACACACACACACACACACACACACACACACAGGACATGGATGACCTCTTTTGTCACCTCCATCTAGAGCTAAATGCTGGAACTTTGTACAGTTTTCCAGGTAGTTTTTTTTTTTTGCAGTGTTTCCGTTACTTCTAACACAAGTGTATCATTCAAACTGCCCTAATAATATCCCTTTACAAAAGGTAAACACAAATCATCATGCATTTCTTCTGTCAAAATTGCTGGTGTCATGGGAAAGCTTTGTACCTCAAATTTTGGTGATTTGACAACAATTGAAGGATTAGGTGGTTGGTTCACTGCTTGAGAAACATGTGTGACTCCTGGGGTGTATGAAAGCCTTTCAAAACCCACAGGATGAACACATAAATGCATTCTACAAAATAAATCAGAAACATAAAACCACACATTTATTATTTATTATATTCAAAGGAAGTTTGGTTCTCACAAACTCAGACTAAAAGCAACTAGCAAGTGTGCCTGGCATCAGAGCATCACAGCATATCACTATCTGCAAAGGGAAATATGAATAAAACACGAGCGCAGCAAATTTGTCTGATTCCCAGCTAGCTAGTGCGGGTAAGTCAGCACCGGGGACAGTCAGTCAGCACCGGGGACCCAGGTCAAAACCTATGGTCACAGCAGGCTGGTGGCTAGCTGCTAACTAGCTGCAGCAGCTAACATTAGAACATTAGACCAAGCACCGGAGGTCTGATCCCCATGATCTGATCCCGAAACGCCGGTGACTCTCTGCCAGATCAGCAAACTTAATGGCAGCAACAGAAAGTTTGCTAGGATCAGACTTTGGCGCTGTAACGGTAACATTAATGTAATAGTAACGTTACAGCCGTGAACTGAAAGTCTATTTCCTCAGCTGGTTCGACTCTCTTCGGGCGAAGTTGTCTGCGGCGGGTAGAGACAGAGAGTCAGAGGGAGGCAGGGAGAGAGTAATACATAAATGTGACATTATGAAATAAAAGTCCCCCAAAGCATTATCAGAGTAAAGGTTTCCAAAGTAATTTTAGCCTGGGCTGAAAGCAATTCTGGTACATCGGCGCTGTTGCCTTGAAAATGACATCCGGTACCAGAATATGAAAAAACAGGCCTTTTTTCGTAGTTTTCTAGTGATTTAATTTTTTTATTATATGAAATAGAAAATGAAAATCTAAGCATATTTTAAATTTCTTTTACTACCTTTTGAACATGAAAAGGAAAAAAAAACCACCTTCTATTTCAATTTTGAATTTTGTATTATAAAAAAGAATCAAACAACCACTCCAACCAGTTCCAATGAGACAACCTGTAGGGAGGCCGAAGAGGGAAAAGTTACATAGTATGCCTTTAAATCTAATGAGGGATCATGCCAAGTTCAGGCTCTAGTACTAGCAATTCTATACTGGTTGGTCTGGGTTGCTAAAGTATGTATAGAGGCGTGGCATGTTATACTTCCTTGGGTAAATAAATAAATGAATACAAAAAATAAAAAGAGGCAGGAATCTACAGTAGTGTATGTAAGAATATTCTGCTATGGGTGAACCAGGGACATTGGTATGCTCCCCCTGGAGAAATTACACTCATCTTAGTCATTGCATATTTTAATGAGTTTGCAGATACCTGATTGTCCTTGTAGTGTAGTGAATTAATGTAAAGAAGATTTAGGCTTTGTGTGTTTTAGCCCTCAAATAGCTTTTTAAAGCCACAACTATTCCTGGCAGATCAAAACTTAAAATACACCTTATTTATCATTTGTTTATTGACTCCTTCAATGTAAGGTTAATCAAGACATGCCACTGATGGTTAATGGAGGCTTTTATTTTACTAGAAACATAAATGCACTCATAAATTAATCTACTGCAGGGAGTTCTATGATTTTGACAACATTGCTTGTTTTGCTGTACGTCTTTACGGAGCCCCGGAACAATCACAGACAGAGAAAATATTTTTGCGTGGCCTCGAGTAATTATTTTGTGTCATACTGTAGCCTATATGGAAAATGCAGCATTTTCAGAGGACTTGTTAATGCTTAATGCGCAATCATCAAGTTGCTGCCAACGGTGTTTTCTGGCGTTTTACGAAGTAGCCCGTGTAATGAGGATGTTCCCTGTCTGTGCAATCAATGCAATTCTTAAAGTGTTTTGTCATCAAGTCTTTTAGTAATCAAAACGCTAAAGAGGATTCTCCACTCTTTGCTCTGCAGGATACGCAGCGTCTCACCTGAGAACGGGACTGATACAGACAGACAGGATCGGTTCTCGTCACTCACATTGGTTTGAGCTATTTGCCACTTGTTCATCAAATGTATTTTATTAGAATAAAAAATGAATGGAATCAAGTAGTGGCTAGACTTAAACGAGACCCAGACTTGAGTAAAAAGTACAAGTGCTCTATCAAAAAAGTGACTTGAGTAGAAGTTGAAATGCTCTTTAAAGTGCTCATATTATGCTCATTTTCAGGTTCATAATTGTATTTTGAAGTTGTACCAGAATAGGTTTACATGGTTTAATTTTCAAAAAACACCATATTTTTGTTGTACTGCTTATTGCTGCAGCTCCTCTTTTCACCCTGTGTTCAGGTCTCTGTTTTAGCTACAGAGTGAGACCTCTCAACTTCTGTAAGATCTTTGTTGGTAGTCACACATGCGCAGTACCTAGGTAAGGATTACATCATCTAGCTAGCAAGCTGTTTCTACAACTTCAGTAGTACAAGGCAGGATTAGCCGGGAGACTTCTTCTAAACGAGGGAACACTTCCAACTTTGCGTGGAATACCTGCATAACAGGGACATGTAAGTAGTTATTTTGTAGATTATGGTGAACTAGTGTGTGTTGTAACAGTGTTTTGCCATTCAGAACGAGCTAGCATGCTACGGTTAGCCACCTCGTTTCGGCTAGTGACGTAGACATTCGTGCAGATTTTGAACAGCTCACCCGGAGACTGAAGGCAGGACACATTCAGAAACCTGTATCTCACTCAAAACAGCATGGATTTTTTTTTCCAAGTTTGTATGCGTGTGGAAGCACCACAGACACAAAATAACACCCCAAATCCCAGAAAAAGTAATTTTTTTTACAATATGGGCACTTTAATCACCACACTTAAGTGGAAGTACTAAAGTATTCAACATTATTTGGACTTAAGTATTGCAAGTAGTACTACTCAAGTACTGAAAGTAAAAGTACAAGTATTGTGTTATGTATTTATTAAATAACGCAGTCAAAAGTTTGAATATCATATTGTTAAAGGACACTTTAGCAGCAGTACAAGGACAGGAATGTACAACACCGCAGCATGTCATCAACCGCAGGTAGCTAGTTAGCTATCACTTACTGATAGCTCAAGCTGGTGTGCCATTTGTTTATTATATTTGTATCTTACCTTGATATGTTTTATGGGGTGCCGAATGTAAAAGTTCGGTTACAATTTTTTAGCTGATGAATTTTCAACATTTAGCTCACTTTCCTCACATTTAGCGCATTTTCCTCACATTTGAGACAGAAATTATATATATATATATATATATATATATATATATATATATATATATATATATATATATATATATCTAAATGTTAAATCTAAATATTATCTCTAAATCTAAATGTTATATCTAAATCTAAATGTTAAATTTATATCTAAATGTTAAATCTAAATATATCTAAATCTAAATCTTAAATATATATCTAAATATTATATCTAAATCTAAATCTTAAATATATATCTAAATGTTACATGTTAAATCTAAATCTTAAATATATATCTAAATATTATATCTAAATCTAAATCTTAAATATATATCTAAATGTTAAATGTAAATCTAAATGTTATATCTAAATGTGTCACCAAGTGTAAAGCTAAATATTTAGAAAATATTCAAATCCCCAAGGAAACCACGCCCACTGCAGTGGGCTGCACCGCAAGTTTCAGTCAACACCAGTAGCTAAATACTGACTACAGTGGAGCTGTTCGACTAATGTTACTGGATTAAAACACTTTTCGGTCAGTATTTTGTATTATTGACTTATATCACAGACATGTCTTAATATTTGTGTGTACTATAATGCCGTTGTTTTGTTTGACTCATATCTCCTTGTGTGTTTAACGTTAGTTTGACTCATCCTTCACAAGCAATCTAGCTAGCTCACACACTGCAGCCGACATGTCCTCTGAACAGGCCTCGCAGCACTGTAACTAGCTAAGTTAGCTAGGTTTCGCAATGCAAGACTGAACAGCAGTAGACCTGTCACAGTATAGCCACATGTAGCTAAGTAGTTTTTAATACTTTGGTTACATTACCGTATTTTATTAACCTGAATTATGTTGCTATATTAGCTTGCGAAGGAGCTATCCGTTGCTAACGCTAATTTATCTTAAAAAGCAGAAACGTTAGCTAACTACTGCCAAGATATGATTTCACTAGAGACCAGAGAGGTGTTGTAAGACTCATCAAGTGTTGTCATGTGTTGACACTGTCTTACAATGAAACCATATCTTGGCAGTAACATTAGTTAGCTACTCCTTTTTGACATAAATTAGCTAGCTAATGTTAGCGTTAGCAACGGATAGCTACTTTGCAATCCAATAAAATATAGCCTTGGAAAACAGAATTAAGGTTAATAAAACACGATAACTATGTAACCAGTATTACAAACTTCTTATAAGTGGCTGGATTGTGACATTTTAGTTTTGTTCAGATGAATATGTTGGATGCATAGCTGGACTTTATCCATGCTGGGCTAATGTTAGATTGCTTGGGAAGGATGACGTTGGCCACACACGGAGATATGTAATTCAAACAACGGTATTGTGATTAACACAACTATTAAGGCATGTCTGTAATATACCGGTCGGTCAATAATATAAAATACTGTAGATCAGTGCTTTCCAACCCTTCTGGTCTGAGTTTCCCCCCACAGCCCTGTCATATAAACTCACATACCCCGCCCTATCAATTCCCAATGTGTTCACACTATTTATCATATTAAAGTGAATATTCTTACATTTTCATGCAATTGAACTGTAAACATTTAGGTTGGTTTGGTCAGAAATTCTACTAACTAGACTCTAGTTAGTAGAATTTCTGATATATGATGATGAGATATATATATAATTTCTGTCTCAAATGTGAGGAAAATGCGCTAAATGTGAGGAAAGTGAGCTAAATGTTGAAAATTCATCAGCTAAAAAATTGTAACCGAACTTTTACATTCGGCACCCCATAATGTTTCTTCAAATTTGACGGGGAATTTTTGAAGGCCATTATTTTGCAATCTTTCGGGAGGCAGAGTAGGTACTTCATTCTATATGAATTGACTTTCACTCTGACAAATGAAAACATGGACTCTAAGTAGGGCCAGGGGTGGTCTCCTTCCTCACCCTCACCGCCATGATCACTTGAAGTTGAAGGTGTTGAAGGTGGCATTTCTGGTTCTTCCATCTCGAAACAAACTAACAAAGCTCAAGTGTTCTCAATGCAGGCAGGCAGCAGAGCGAAAGGCAGAACGGTCTTCTTATAAGACAGCTTGATCACTTGATTCGCTCAATGATGAGCCAGCTTCATCAAACCTGGTGACAGAGCCATCTACCGCTCTGGCAGTGATAATGTGGGTTTGGAATGATTCGTAACATTTTTATAATTGTACAAGTAAAAAGTAACTATGCAGCACATAAAAAATTAACAGGGAACAGAGAGACCTCGGCAACAGGGAACAGAGAGACCTCGGCAACAGGGGACAGAGAGGCCTCGGCAACAGGGGACAGAGAGGCCCCGACAACAGGGGACAGAGAGTCACTGGGGCACAGGGAACAGAGAGGCCTCGGCAACCGGGAACCATGGGCACCTGGGCCAGCAGCGAAGGCAGAACCCTTCAGGCGGCGAAGGCTGAATCCTTCAGGCGGCCGAACAGGTCGGCGAAGGTAGAGCCCCTCTGAAGGACGTCCGTGAAGGCGAAACCCCTCTGGAGGGCGACGGCGAAAGCAGAATCCTTCTGGAGGCCGGCGGCGAAGGCGAAACCCCTCTGGAGGCCGTCTGCGAGGTCGAATCCCTTCTGAAGACCGGCGGCGAAGGCGAATCCCCTTTGGAGGCCGTCCGCGAAGGCGAAACCCCTCTGAAGGCGAAACCCCTCTGAAGGCCGGCTGCGAAGGCAAAACCCATCAGCAGGCCATCCACGAAGGCGAATCCCCTCTGAAGGCCGTCCGCGAAGGCGATACTCCTCCGGAGGCCGGTGGCGAAGGCGTAACCCCTCTGGAGGCCGGCGGCGAAGGCAGCATCCCTCAGGCGGACAAGCAGGACGGCTAAGGCTGAATCCCTCGGGAGACCTGGCGGGCCAGCGAAGGCTAAACCCCTCTGTGGGCCGGGCAGGCGAAGGGTCAGCTGGGCTGAAGACAGGTGACGGTTCAGCTGGGCAGGAGAAAAGTGACGGGTCAGCTGGGCAGGAGACAGGCGACGGGTCAGCTGGGCCAGTGTCTGCCAAAAAGGTAACAGAAACAGGAGTTGGCGGGTCTGCCAACAAGGCAACAGGACCAGGAACAGGTAACAGGGCAACAGGATCAGAAGTCGGCCGGACTACTGACAAAACATGGGGGACAGGAGTCGGTCGGACCGACAAAGGCAAAGTCTCTGGGATGCCGGAGACGGGTGAAGTCTCAGGGGTACCAGGGAAGGGCATAGTCTCTGAGGTGTCAGACAACGGCACAGTCTCTGAGGTCGAAGTCAACGAAGGCACTGGAAGACTGGTCAGCTGAAGCTCTAGAAGACTGGTCAGCGTAGACTCTAGGTGACCAGTCAGCGCAGACTCTGGGAGAACGGTCATCAAAGACTCTGGATGACTGGAAGACTCTAGCAGAGCGGTCATCAAAGACTCTAGACGACTGGAAGACTCTAGCAGAGCGGTCATCGTAGACTCTGGACGACTGGAAGACTCTTGAAGAGCTGTCATCGGAGATTCTTGAAGAGCGGTCATCGACGACTCTTGAAGAGCGGTCATCGAAGACTCTGGACGTCTGGAAGACTCTAGCAGAGCGGTCATCAAAGACTCTAGACGACTGGAAGACTCTAGCAGAGCGGTCATCGAAGACTCTGGACGGCTGCACGTCAGCGGAGATTCTGGAAGGCTGCACGTCAGCGGAGGTTCTGGGTAGCTGCTAGCCAGCTGGGGATCTAGGGAGCTGCTAGCCAGCTGGGGATCTAAGAGGCTGCTAGCCAGCCGGGGTTCAGAGAAGCTGCTAGCCAGCCGAAGCTCAGGGCGGCTGCTAGCCAGCCGAGATTCTCGGAAGCTGCTAGCCAGCCGGGGATCAGGAAGGCTGCTAGCCAGCCGGGGAGCCAGGATCAAGGACAACCTGGGGACACTAGGGAACTCGGAAACGTTGGGAAACTCGGGAACTCTAGGAAGCTCGGGGATGCTAGGAAGCTCTGGGACACTAGCAAGCTCGGGGACACTAGGAAGCTTGGGGAAGCTGGGCAGTGCTGGGACACTGGGCAGCTTGGGGACACTAGGAAGGTTGCTAACTAGCCTGGGCTCAGGGAGGTTGCTAGCTAGCTTGAATTCAGGGGGCCTGCTAGCTAGCCTGGGCTCAGGAAGGCTACTAGCTAGCCGGGACTCAAGAAAGTTGCTAGCTAGCCTGGATTCAGGGGGTTTGCTAGCTAGCCTGGATTTAGGAAGGTTGCTAGCTAGCCGGGGCTCAGGGAGGTTGCTAGCTAGCTTGAATTCAGGAGAGCTGCACGTCAGCCCGGAGTCAGGAGAGCTGCACGTCAGCCCGGAGTCAGGAGAGCTGCACGCCAGCTCAGGAGAGCTGCACGTCCGCCCGGGATCAGGAGAGCTGCACGTCAACCCAGGGTCAGGAGAGCTGCACGCCAGCCCGGGAACAGAAGGGTTGCACGTCAGCTCAGGCTCAGATACACAGGTTAGCTCAGGCTCAGAAACACCGGTCAGCTCAGGCTCAGGTACACAGGTTAGCTCAGGCTCAGGTACACAGGTTAGCTCTGGCTCAAGTACACAGGTTAGCTGAGGCTCAGGACAAAAAACAGGCATGGAGACGGGGAGGCGAAACTCCTGTGCTGTGGCCTGCCAACGCACCTCCATAAGGTGCCTAGCGAAGGCGGGGTCCTCCTCATGAAGGGAGCGGTAAAACTCAAACAATTCTCCATCCGAGTCCAGTGGGTGAAAAACTGGCTTGAATTCCATAGCTGCTGGGTCCATATCTGGTCGGATCGTACTGTCACGGCTGACAGAGAAACAAGACTACACAATAAAACAGAACAAAATACCAAAACCCTGACACTGATTAGTGCTCAAACACATGTATGTTGATGATGCAAATGCAGATGCATTAGTAATATATGTATTCACATCTTTTCCAGCTTTGCAACTTGTCCTGCTCCCAGCACTGAACAGGGGACAGGATAAAAGCTCATTCTACAGAGTCAACACAGATAAGTAAGTGAGAACATTTTATAAAATCAATATGAACCAATGTCAAATGATTACAGTGAAGAACATAGAAGCCCTATATTCACTTGCGCTTGTGGCATCATCAAATAAACACACTTTACCTCATAAACTTCACCGGTACTACATTTTTCTCTTGGTCTTCTTTTTACTCTGTTTCTTTCTCTCTGTATCTCCCTCTCTCCCTTTACCATTCTCGGTCCATCTGTCTGGTGCCAGGCCTGGGCTTGATGGAAGAAAAAAGAAAGGGTGAGAAAAAGAGGGAGAGAGAGAGAGGGAGATTGTATTTCCATTCCACGTTGGATCGCTGGAGTAGAGTCTAAAACCACAGAGAGCGCTGGCACTGGACAAAGAGGCTGCATTCAATAAATATGTGGACTAAGCTCTCCTATTCAGACCCTGCAGTATTGAATTCCTTATTTAGGTCATTTATACTGGGCAAAATTGATACAGTATGCAGCTCAAATCTACAGCACCATTTTTTTTTCTTCTCTGTCTTCTAAATAAAAAAAGAGATGAGAGGGAAGCCAGTGTGTGTGGGTGTGCAAGAACCGCTGCGAGTGAAGGAGTAGCAAAAAAGAGGATTTTTTTCCCTTCTTTTCCATGTATGACTGCAAAAGTGTGTTTTGTCGTGAATGACAAAGAGTAAAAGAGAGGCAAGAAATTAGTCAGGGTACATGAAAAGCAAAAACAAATTGAATAAAAGAGATTGCGAAAGTCAGCCGGTTGAGAGACAAAGTGTGCGTTTGTGTGTGTGTGTGTGTGTGTGTGTGTGTGTGTGTGTGTGTGTGTGGAGAGGTGGTATTTTGATATTTTATTAGAGTCTCAATGAGGTCTGCACTAGACAATGCTCTCCTGCCTCCTCGTTTAGCCTGATCTTAATTGGCCATTAGATTGAAAAATAGCCTACACCTCCTCTCCTCTCCTCCTCTTCTCCTCTGCAGCTTCTGAGCTGATTAGACCTTTGATTTACTAATAAACACAAAGAAACAGATTAGCGCTGGAGCTAAGGCGGCAATAGACATGCCTAACTTTGTCTAGAAATAGGAAGATACCAGCCAAGGCCTCAGCACTCACTCAAACCTCTTTGATCTTAGTTGAAAGTATTCTATTTTTAATGTAAAGATGCCTTAACACTAAAAACAATTCTGACAAAAACAGCTGTGGGAGTCAACCCTATGTTCCCTCAGCCCTGTGTTCCCTCAGCCCTGTGTTCCCTCAGCCCTATTTTCCCTCAGCTCTATGTTCCCTCAACTAGGATTGCACGATATTGACAAAATGTGATATTGCGATATTGATTATGAATATTGCGATATCGAAATTCATTTCGATATTTTTAAACATATGCAAAATTACAAAAGTTCCCTCAACTCAATGTTCCATTAGCCCTGCGTTACCTCAGCCCTATATTCCCACAGCCTTATGTTCACTCAGCCCTATGTTCCCTCAGCCCGATGTCCCCTCAGCCCTATGTTCCCTCAGCCTTGTGTCCCCTCAGCCCTGTGTTCCCTCAGCCCTGTGTTCCCTCAGCCTTGTGTTCCCTCAGCCCTGTGTTCCCTCAGCCCTATGTTCCCTCAGCCCTGTGTTCCCTCAGCCCTATGTTCCCTCAGCCCTGTTCCCTCAGCCCTATGTTCCCTCAGCCCTATGTTCCCTCAGCCCTGTGTTCCCTCAGCCCTATGTTCCCTCAGCCCTGTGTTCCCTCAGCCCTATGTTCCCTCAGCCCTATGTTCTCTCAGCCTTGTGTTCCCTCAGCCCTATGTTCCCTCAGCCCTGTGTTCCCTCAACCCTGTGTTCCCTCAGCCCTATGTTCCCTCAGCCTTGTGTTCCCTCTACCCTGTGTTCACTCAGCCCTATGTTCCCAAAGCCCTGTGTTCCCTCAGCCCTATGTTCCCTCAGCACTATGTTCCCTCAGCCCTATGTTCCCTCAGCCCTATGTTCCCTCAGAGCTGTGTTCCCTTAGCCCTGTGATACCTCAGCTCTTACCCTAACCCCTAAACAGACGACCAGGGGGAGGGGTTATGTGGGCTGAGTGAACATTAGGCCTAGTTTTGATGCAGGGGAAATTTAATAGAAATGAGGGAACATAGGGCTGAGGGAACATAAGGCCTAATTTTGATGTGGGGAAAATTTAATAGAAATGAGGGAACGTAGATTTGAGGGAACACAGGGCCTAATTTGGTGGGGAAATCCTTAAGGGAACATAGGGCTGGGGGAATAGAGCCTAATTTTGATGCAGGGGAAATGTAATAGAAATGAGAGAACATAAGGCTGAGGGAACATGTGGCTGATTCCCTTTTGGGTGCCTAGAATATATGGATAAACTGGTCTTCACATCTACTGGAAACTCATCTGATTTTATATTTGAGTGTTCTACTTTTTCTATCCCAGGTTTCTCGACACTGTGAATTATCCGCAATATAACAAAATCAAACTATATTTCGGAACATACCTCACCACACAGCAGTAAGTTACGTTCCCTGATGCCAAGCCATCCCAAGCTTAGATTGACCTGGTGTTTTTTGTTTGTTTTTGTCGCCCTTATCTTCCCGAGCTGCAGACGACTACGCTTTACGCCTGCTCTATCTTTTCTGTAAAACTCACACTGGGCTCTTATGATAAATAAGACATTACCCACAATGAGAGGAACTCAATCAGTGCTTGTGTTGGCTGAGAGTGAGAAAGACAGGGATAATTACTCACTAAATAGGCAATCATCGAGGTGGCGCCCACACAATCAAGCCTGCATGTGTATGTTGGGGAGCTTCCACAGAAATGCCGGCCAAAAGCCTCGGAAAATGAAGACCAGAGCAATAAAATATAGGCGAGTGGCGGACCCATTAGGCTAATGCTGTAGACCAGGTCACAGGTAGGGTTCGGATGTGGTCATCGGCTGTATTTCAAACTGAAATCACATGTCCACTGGAAAGTGAAAGGAGACAATCCTATGTCATGAGTAATGGATGAACAGTGAGCGCTCTCACATCATTTATTCCGAGCAGAAATTGAGTTATATTCCCTGTTGGTATTTGTGTCAACTTTCTTCTGACAGCTACTGTAAATTAGTTTACTTTTGTGGTTTTGAAGGGATTTCTTTGAAGCATAAACTTGACTCATGATCAGATTAGCTACTAAACTAAAAAAAAAAGAAGAGAGGTGGAAAGACATCCAGCTCAAGAGCAAGTACTGTGCAAAGTTACTGACTATTGATAATGTTGAGTTTTGCTGTAGCTAAAAAAGGCTAACAAAGCATCTCAACACTAACCAGGCAACACAAATATATTAGTTTTAAAATGACCTTGTTCAATATATTCTGGTGTTTTAATTTTAATAAAAATGTATAATTACAATGTATTGTTTGTGTAATTTGTAATGCCATAGTTAGTACAAAAATGTATTTTTTAATCTTAATCGGTCAAATCACTATGTGTAATGTGATGAGGGCATTTTAGCATCATTTAGCTCACTGTTTTGGATTTTTGGCTCAGAACTGTAGTGATCTCTCTCTCTGATTAACCCATTGTATGCTACCTGCCAAGTTAGCGACTAGCTGAGAAACACAGTGGAGCATTGAACAGCTTAAGACCTAGATATGTTTTCCAGGAGTTGGTGGAGACCAAAAACAGAGCTAAATATTGAATAGTGAATATTGGACTTTATTATGTTGCCATCAAACAGGACTCCAAATCAGTGCTCATGTTGCTTTGTGTCTGCTGGATGTGTGAACAGACAAGTACCAAGATTTCCACAACAACTTTAGTTTTAGTTGATAATTGTGTATGTTATACAATGTTACACTTACAGTTTGTTCTGCTGCTAAAATATGAAGTGATTGTCTGATTTAAAATTGTGAAACACGCCTACATTTAAAAAAATATGAAATAAAAACCTGATTGAAGTATTTACTTGACATCTTTGAAATACTGTACAAAATTATTTGTCAAGTCAAGTACATTTTATTTATACAGCCCTATATCACTAATTTGCCTCAAGGGGATATTACAATCTGTTCAGCATACAACACCCTTCATCCTCAGAACCTTGATTTGGATAAGGAAAACTTTTAACAAGGAAACAATGGAAGAAAAGTTAGGAAGTACAACACAGCAACATGTGTCTACAGAATAGACCAACATAAGAAATTACCAGGATGCAGTGTTGTAGTGCAGTCACCATCTGTTGAGTCCGGGTCAAGTCTCTAGTCCCGAGTGTTCGCGTCTGAGTCCAAGTCTGAGTCATCAAAGAAATGTCCAAGTTGAGTCTGAGTTTGAGTCTGAGTTGAGTCATGAGTCCGGAGAATAGCGACTCGAGTGGGACTCAAGTCTGAGTCCAGGGATTAATGTGCTCCATCACTGCCTATTACACATAAAAGTAGTCAGAAACTTCATCCAAATTCCGAGTCCTATTTTATAAATCCTTGAGTACGAGTCCAAGTCCAAGTCCGAGTCATTAGTGCGCGAGTCCAAGTCAAGTCACAAGTCCAGAGAATAGCGACTCGAGTCGGACTTGAGTCCAAGTCCAGGACTCAAGTACTCCATCTCTGGCGGGATGAGAAGATTTTAGATATACATAAACATTAGGATTGTCTGATTGTTTGACCTGAAAAAAATGAAAGCAACCTGTATTCCTAATTCTCTTGTTTTGTCAGTATATTTATCCAACCCGGTCTCACGCCAGTTCACGATTGTCGAACGTGACCATTTCACGAACTGCCATGACACTGGGCTGCTCTGGGGGACACAACAACGGGGAAATGAAACGCCACAACACGGAAATGAAACGCCACACGCCGGTGACAACAACGGGACGGACCACCACAAGCGGGACGCCATCCCCGGGCGCAGGGACACAATCTGCGGTCTCTGTGACATGTAACAACGAGGAAATGAAATGCCACACGCCGGCCACAACAACGGGACGGTTGTGGATAGGAAAAGAAGAACGAGGAAAGGAACCGTCACACGCAGGAGACGCCGACAACGGGCCGGTTGTTGTAATCGTTCTGTGATCACGAAATATGCTTCCCACTGAAATACATTACTTTAAAATTCGTGCTCACCACACGAAAATAATGACATTAACGTGTTCAGTACACGAATCAATAGATTCAATAACGTGACCATTTCACGAACTGCCATGAGATTAGGCTGATTTATCATACCTCCCTGTTTTCTGATGTGCTCCTGTTTCAGTTTGCTGTTAATGCAAACTCAGTACTTCCTTCATGTTTACCTGTTGCCTTGATAAATTCAGGATGATTTATAACAGATGTTTCTCATTAAAAGCCTTCCAGTGGCTCACAGGGCATAATATATTCCTTTGGTAGGCTTTTAATGTGAAACATCTGCAGAAAGTGATCTGATCGAAAGAAGAAAAGAAAAAAAAAAAACGGCAAAGTACATCTTATTGGAATTAATGAAAAAAGCTTTTCTGTTAAAAAGAGAAACTAGGGGCAGCAGGGTGGTGCGTACCACATGAATTTGTAGTTGTACTGATTGACTTTGTGCTAATGAAAGGTACATTATGTTGAATTCACCTTTTTCACATCAGCTTTTTAAAATGTAATTTATGGTAGACTGTGCGTTTGTAGTTAGTATTATAATTACCAAATATTGATAACTTTGGCCAATTTTGGCAGCGCTAAAACATTTGAGTTCTACAAACTTTGGAAGAAACCTTGTGTATAGAGGAAATTCAGGATACAACAACTCCATCTAATGGACCAACTACAAATGATGCGTAATTACTTTGACTAAAATATGAATCTATCAAATACAGGCTCAATATCTGCCTTGAACAGATATTAAATTGCATCCAATTTAATGACAATATCTGAAAGGAAAGCATATTTGCATACTGTAATATACATTATTACTTAGCAATTATTAATTGGCATCTCGCCGGAGAAGACAAGCTCCCCAGTGTGAGCGTTGGTGGATGTAGCTAATTTAAGCCTCTGAGAGACTCATCAAATTTGGCATGAACTTATAATTCACTAAATGGTTATTGATTTCACTGAAGCTGTATCAGCAACAAAATACCTTTCAGTTCGCAGTGACAATGCCAATAAAGTTTTCATTTGGTGAGCTGCTGACACAGAACAAATCCTCAGCTCAAATGTTTACACGCTCATCTGTATGTTAGGTTGGCAAAAAAGAAAGGAAGAATGAAATAATATTTTTCTTCATTCGTATAAATCTTGCTTTGGAAAACTTGCTTCCAGCAGATAGAGAGCATCTACATACCGAGATAAAGTTTTCCATACGGCAAGAATGATATGCTATTTATGCATTTTCAATGCCGTTTCCCCCCACTTTCCCTATTTATGTTTGTTATTATGAGACATGCTGTCAAATTTTCTGGAATGATTTGATGTAGCCCTCGGCAAGTACATTTGTGCCGCACCACATACTGTATCTTTCCGTGTGGGTGTGGGTGTGGGTGTGGGTGTGCGTGTGCGTGTGCGTGTGTGTGTGTGTGTGTGTGTGCTGGCTATAAAGTAGCATCCTAGTTTAGCTTGTCTCATATGTTCTTAAACAGGTGATTAGTTTCACAAGGCGACACCTTTTAAACTTTAATGACTGGCAAACCCTGGGTTTATATAGAACACCAATGTGGCAAATATAACTCATAAGTGTATGGGTGCATCTGTGTGTGTGTGTGTGTGTGTGTGTGTGTGTGTGTGTGTGTGGATGAGTGCTGTGTAGGTGTGCTCAAATCTACCCACAGAAATATACAGGATAGTGAATAGAGACCTTGCTGTTGACTTGTAAGAATGCACATTTCAAAAACAATGTGGACATATATATATATATATATATATATATATATATATATATATATATATATATATATATATATAGATATATCTATAGATATATAGATATATCTATATATATATATAGATATATATATCTATATATATATATAGATATATAGATATATATCTATATATATATATGAAGCACACTACATACATTTGAAAAAGGCTCTGTTCCAAGGCTGCAATTTTAATTTCGTTTTAATTTAGGTTTTCTTACTTCAGGAACAGAACCCCGAAGCTCTAGTTTCACTTCTGCTCTCTATTGGTGGTCAGCATACACACCTTTAGATCTGTTTTATTAATTAGACAGAATATACTGACTATAGCTCTTGACAACGTTTATTAAAAAAATCATGAAATGGGCAGTTAGTGTCAGATCTGAGTATTGAAACGCCCTTGGTTGGCAGTTAGCCTCATCTTGTGTTAAAGAGCTACTATCTTATTTTAGGCCTATATCATTAAAATGATTTGACATTTACACACCCAATCCATCTGGGTAAATATTGTATGTATATACCTGTGTGCAAGTGCAAAAGCTCAGTGTGTGTGTGTGTGTGTGTGTGTGTGTGTGTGTGTGTGTGTGTGTTTAAGTGCACTACAGCTATTATTGAGGAGATCCTTCCTGAGAAAAAAAAGGCCAGACCTTGGAATGGTTTAATCAATAGAGGAATGTTCTCCGTAATGAAGTGTGTCAGCTTCTTAACAGGACTAAAACCTTCATCAAGTCAATGAGAAGGGGCGAGTTAAACCTGAGGCCCATTTGAATAATCACGCCGCCTTATTGACTGGCAGCAAGTCGAGGCGAATGCCAAACACTGGCATAGTCAATAACAAACAGACAGACACAAAGACAAACATTAGAACTAACACCTCAGTAAACGCACACCAAGGCAAGTTAATAAGACGTTAGGTACATGCAACAATCAGGCTACAAATACAGAGATACAAAACATGGATGATGTAGTGTGGATGTGGATACGTTTAGGAACATTATGAATACATTTGGCCCAGTGTGTTTCCAACTACATGTTACTTTGACTTTGTAGATTGTTTGGTAACACTTTACTTGAAGGTATCTACGTAAGAGTGACATGACTCATGAACACATGACACTGTGATGACACATGAACGCTAACCCTAACTCTAACTCTAACTCTAACTCTAACTCTAACCATAACCATAACTTGTCATGACAAAAACCGAATGACATTACTAAAAGAAGCGTTATGTCATAAAAGTTTATGACTTGTTTATGTTTATGACACGTTCATGACAGTGTCATATCACTCTTATGTAAATACCTTCAAGGAAAGTGTAACCAATTGTTTTTAGTCTTCAGCACTAACCTGTGTTCTCGTGCCAAGCCACACCAGAAAGTGCCACAGGGGCCTCGTTCAATGATAGAGTGAGTAGTTGCGGTTCATGCAACACAGCTAATATGATCACTCCCTCCACTTTGGATTCCTTCCATTTCGCCCCCCCATTCCATCAAAGGTCAGCACAGTCAAGACGGTTTGTGTGTCAAGGTTTATCAAAGTGAAAATCTACCCCAAAGAACAACACAAACTTCCCCTCAACAAGCAAATTGACTTGATCATGTGGAATCCATTTAAATTCATTGATTTTAGTTTTTAAATCGTGCTAATGATTATGATACCAGTCTAGGTCTTTAAGGAAGTTATGTGGTTAGTTTTGATAAGGGACAGCACTGATATGACATATGACACATGAGGGGGCGTGTTTGTGTGAAGCTGCTTTAACCCGGCCCAAGCAGCGGGCGGGTGGGGATTCATTGAGAGATTGACTGAGGAATTGATTCAGGAAGCAAAGGCGGAGAGCCTTAAGTGGACCGACGCTACAGGCCACACACGCTGGAGACAAGCATTCTAAAAGACTGATTCTTATTGAAAAAGACAGTTTGAGCTCAGGCTCATTTTTATGTTAGGCGCAACACCGAGGTCAGCCCTATGTTCCCACAGCCCAATGGTCCCACAGCCCTATGTTCCCACATTTCTAAGAATTGTTTTTTCACTGAAAATTAGGCCCTATGTTCCCACAGCCCTATGTTCCCACAGCCCTATGTTCCCACATTTCTAAGATTTTTCTTAACATTAGGCCCTATGTTAGGGTTAGGGTTACATCTCATCTGTAGTCCATTGCTACTGGATAATAGGTTGGGTTTAATTGGCTACCAAATTGGGAGAAATGGGGATAAAATCTGATACAAATTTATGAAAAAGGAAATGTGGGAACACAGGGCCTAATTTTGGAAAAAAAATCTTAGAAATGTGGGAACATAGGGCTGTGGGAACATAGGCATGCTACTAGAGCTTAGATCGGGCCCAAAAAATCAAGCCCGACCCTACCCGAGCCCGTGCATGTTGCGTCCGAGCCCAGCCCGGCCCGACACATTAACTGTAATTATGAGCCCGAGCCCAATTTAAACCTGACAATTTTTTAATACGTGGGCGGTTATAACTGACGTTCTCAACTACAATTCCGAGTTGCTTGAACTACAGAAATCTGTTTAGAATTATCTTAATAAATACCGGTAATGCAACAAGGACGAAGCATGTAAACTGCGCTGTTTGTTTATTCAGAATGGAATGGATCGCAAATGGATCCGAATGAAGAAACGTAAAAAAAACTCGACCCTAGCTCCCTCAGCCGAATAGTGTGGGTAACAGATCAAGGCAGCAACATAATCAAAGCCCTGGAACCATATAGGAGACTTTCTTGGCCGTGAACAGTGCTGCAGATGGGGGAGACACGATGTAGCACAGTTTACCTCACACTCAAGTCAGTGCAGGACATACACCCAGAGCCACGAGAGAAGCTGGAGAGACATAGCTTTCTCCCCACCGAATAAAGCTAATAAAGTAATGATTAAAAAAACACAAATGCTTGATCAAGGGCCCGGCCCGGTCCGGCCCGAGGATAGCGGCGGAAAACATAGGCCGGTTCGGGCTCGGGCTCGGTCTCGGGCAGAGAATCTAAACTCTACATGCTACCGCAAGACGCAGGTAGAGGAGCCCAGTACAATTAATGTAACAAGCTAGGTTAGCATTTAGTAGCTGTGTTCCTTTGTTCTACGAGCCAATGTTAGCTTAGACTTGTAACAGTACACATTTGTTGACAGTGTTGGTAGTCACGTTTGAGACTGCCATCACTTAAATTTTAACCCTCTGATGTCTAGTGGCATTTTCACCTATCTTCTAAAATAATTTTTTTAAGGTATTTGCATAGAACTGATCCCAATGTGTTTCATATCAAAATGTTCAGAACAAAATCAGCTTTCCGTATAGTGACACCCATATTTTTTCTAGAGCAATGTGTAAAGAGATCATTTGGCGCTTAAGCTGAAACGTTGATATTCTCTTTGAAATTCCTCAAATCTTTTTTTGAAACACAAACCTTAACTTTGGATATGTTGTACGAATTGTTTCTGTGCTTGAAATTAGTTTACCAAAGTCTTATATATTGGTTATATGTGATTGAATTGTAAATAAATCTGAAATGAAATATTATATTATCTCTTTTTGAGTAGGAGTTTTGTCAAACATCGTTTGGACGCACCGGTGCGTCTTTGAAACCATGCTGATAATTTAGAATTTCAAAATGTGCGTCTATTAACACCACGTTCAAAAATCTAAAAAGATTCAAAAAGCTTTCTCCAGTCCTTCTTCTGATATTGACGTGCAACTGCTAACCACTCCTAATGCCGATATGTTAGGTAGTGAGCAGATAGTTATTAGGACACAAAATCAACCGTCTAACCGGTGCTCTTACAACAGATTTCACAAACACAACCTGCCCGCTCAGGAGCAAACCTCCAATGTGGCTGCCAGAGAGGGTGTTATGTAACATGAATACGCTTTAATCCAGTACTGTACATTCCCATAAACAAACATACACCAAAGCTTTTGAACAGCAAATGATAACACCAACTGATCTGCATATGAAAACAGTGTAATACATAAGCCCTCACTTTCTCAGCATGCAGCGCACGCACACACACACACACACACACACACACACACACACACACACACACACTTTCTCTTATCCACACATCCACAAAAGCTGGTCATCACTCCCTCTGTCTTCACTAATCTTTCATCAGCCTCCCTCTCTCCTCTCTCCTCTCTCTGTCTTTCATTGATCTCTCTCTCTCATTGGACTCATCACTCTGCATTCTCTGCAGACAAAGAGCAACCGCAGGATGACAATCACATTAGAGCGCACAATCTATTTATGGTTTTGCCTCATATTTCAACTCCATTCTCTCTCCCTCACACACACACACACACACACACACACACACACCCTTATACTCCTTCCCTCTCTCTCTCTTTTCTCCAGTACTCTGTGATAATATAAACACAGGGATTTTAGTGGTAATGAGGTTTTAATGAAAAATGAATTATTTACAGTGGCTAGAGGACAGAAGATAAAAATGAGAGAAGTGCAGGTGATATCAAAGCTGTGAAAATAACGCTATGCCAATGCAGTGAACTTCATTAGAGTTTACTTTAGATACACAGATGACTGCACAGATTACATGTAGATTACAATGGATACAATGTGATAAATACAACACATTTTGAATTGATATTTAACCGATGTTTGGTTGGTTTGGTTGGCAGGTACTTATAAAGACAAGAGGAGGTTATTGATTGCCTTTGATGGTTTCAGAATGTAGTGTAGTTGTAGTTGTAGTTGTTTTAGAATTCAACGCATTTTCGTACGGTATCGTACGAAAACGTACGCACTCCGATACAGTTTTATGAAAGTAGACGACTGCTGGCTGGTTACGTGACGCCGGCTACAGAGCTCTGTGAGATGTCGCCGAATCAGAGGCACTTGGTAGTTGACTTTACCCGACAATAGGTCACTGGTAGGCGGCTACAGAGCTCCGTGATATGTTGCCGTGCCAGCGGCAGTTCGTAATTGAGTTTACCCGACAAGAGGCAGTGTTTCCCACAGGTTGAGAATTTACTTGCGGTGATGTGTTGCGCGGGATGTTTAGTAATAGTAAGTTTAGTAATTTTAGTAATGGCTGGGTTTAGTAATAACGAAAAAAAAAAAACAGAGTCCTCTTCATCCGAGAGCGAGACAAGGCCGAGTAAATTAAATCGAGATTCGGAGACGAGATCGGTCTTGGTCTTAAGACCGGTCTCGAGTACTACGACACTGCTTTCACATTAAAACTTAAAAACATCAAATGATTTACTCTTTTATTTCCGTAACGTATTCCATGTCTTCCATTGTTCTCTGCAGCAAATGTATTTGAAGTGCTTTGTAAAGAAATTCCACTTGACTATCAGTGTGTGTGTGTGTGTGTGTGTGTGTGTGTGTGTGTGTGGATGCAGGTATGTAATAGGGGGACTATCAATTCCCTGCAGAAATGCCATGCGATGATGGTAATGGTAGGAGCAGAGAGTAATGAAGGAATTGATCTCCACTCGGCAGTAAGCGCTTGACATTTCAACCAAAGCCTAAAGCACCTAACCCCAGCGTGCTTAAATACTTCTCAACCCCTTTTCTCTTTCTTTCTCCCTTTGACTCGTTAACACTTTAGTTCGCTCCACTTTTCCTCCACGAAGTCAACTCTCCCCACACTTTGGCTCTCTGTCATCTCAAACTTTAATCGCTTTCTGTCCCTCTCTTTCCGTCTGCCTTTATTGTGATAATTTCTTTCTCTTGGGCTCTCTCAACCTGTCACACTTTCAGGCACACTCTCTTCTTTCTTTCTCTCACTCTCTCTCTCTCTCTACATCTTTCTCTATTTCTCATTCAGTCACAAACACAGATGTACACAGACACAAGCACACACACACACACACACACACACACACACACACACACACACACACACACACACATACTCCAAGCCACTGGTCCCATGGGTCAGCCCATATTAGCTTACTTGTTAATACTTGGACGGCTCGGGATCAATACTTAATCAACAAGTAATGGGATTCCTCAGTCATCCTATATGATCTTTCAATAAAGACTTGAATCTGTCTCACCCAGACCTCCCCCACAGCTCCCTCCCTACCGGGGCATCACCGTGGACGGGGGAGGGATGGTGAGATATGAGAGTGAGAGACTCAGTTCTATCTTGTTCTCACCAAGCAGGTGGAGGAGGAGCTGAAGGCAGACTACACACTTTGCAGGAACGTGTTTTGGTGGAACGTGTGCGCCCTGCAAAAGAAAACGCCACATAAAACATTAAATTAAGTTCACACAATACAGTAATGTGAGCTATTTAAATTAGTTAGATACATGGTTGAACCTCATTTGCTCTTACATGTGTATCTCCATGTGTACTTCGTCCACAGCAATCCCACCAATTGGTCCCAAAACGTCCCAGTTAGAGAGGAAATGCCGTAAAACGTATTCTTTGTAAATCTTTACAATCATTCCCTGAAAGAACCAAGCAGACCTGCCTTGTTGCACCATCCACATTGTCTTTAAAATTTACCATTTTCAGTGTGTAGCTTGCTAGCTCCAAGTTTGTTGTTTTTTTCTCCAAAGAGAGCGGAGTTTGACAACGGCAACACACATCGCCGGAACATCCGGCGCCACGATTATCCTACAAGGCTTCCTTAAATTACTGTTCCTGGTCACTTCACTTTTCAACACATTCTCACTTCCATCGCGTCAAAAAGCGACGCTTGGTCAGGTGCCCTTTGGCGTTTGTTATTGACGCAAAAAGTCTCCTTTAGCATCATATTTAGATATGCTTGGTTGGGACTTTTGGCGTCACTTTTTGACGCTCTGGATCGGGACCTACGTTTAACTGACATGCAGCACAAGAAAGGGACACTTAGGTTTAGGAAAAGATCGTGGGTGGGGTTACAAAATGTACGTTTCAGTGACAAGCGGGACAAGAACGGGACACAAACCCTGGTCTCCTAGATTTTAGTTCTTTTATACTACTCCCTTAGCCTGGCTCCACCCTCCTACGTACTTCCGCTCAATTTTCATTGTCCTTCAGTAACGTCGTCTGGGTGTGCGGTATATTCGTGGGTTTTCTCCGGCCAATCTTTACCTGTCCAATCAGCGAACAGAGGATGGCCCTCCTCCCCACGGGGTTCAGGAAAAGTTTGATTTTCCAGCTTGCTCCGTTAATGGTGAAGGAGTTAGCGATGCTAAGCCGACGTCACGACCAAACGTTAGCGATTGGTTATGGCAGATCCAGAGTGGCTCTGGGCAGATCCAATAGTTTTAAACTACTACAAAGTACCCGCCTTCAAGGAAGTTAACACTTGTCAATGGAGAGCGGCCAGACTCTGTACAAATGCAATGTACGAGAATCTGGTAGGACCAGGCTACTACTCCCTACCGTTGTCTCTCTAAAAACTACATCATCTTACAGAGCCGAGCTACCGCTCTGCCCGGTGCGTTCCATACACACGCTAAAGGGTGATTTTTGCGTCGGTATTTACGAGTTGGGAGTGAGAACGGGTTGCATTTTTACATAGTGACATAAAAACCGCTTAACCCCTGACCTTTGACCTCTCTTATTCTATCTGCCTGTAATGTTTTAGGGGATGATCCAGGAGTTTTCTAAGTTCTTTTCACTGTAAGTTGCTCTGCATAAGCGCGTCACCTAAATGCCTAGGGAAAAAAATACAGAAGTAAAATGTAAATGCACCTTACAAAAAGCTGTGTCGCCGTATTAAGTTGAGCAGCCTCCGACATGGGTGCAGTGTGATAAATCCCTGCAGAGTCGCATGCTAAACAGCTTCAACCTGGCTGAAGCTGTAAACAGGCTTTGTGTCACCATTGTCATATCTCAGCGCCATTAATATACATGAGAGTCTGAGGCCTTTAAGATGCTTCAGAGAGAGAGAGAGAGAGAGCTGGCAGCCTCTCTCTCCTCTTTGTTACTATCTCTCTTCCTCTATCCCTTCTCTCCGCTCTCTCCTTTTCCACACTCTCTCTCTCCCCAGATTTATTTGGCACCTTAACTCAGCTCTTACTATATCGCTCATTCTTTGCACCTTCTCGCTAGTTGTACTCTACTGTTTGTATTTAGCAATTTTTCTGTTGTTTTTGTTGTTCATTTTCTTTTCTTCTTTACCATTTTGGCTAACAATGTGTCTTTCTAACTACATCAAATCAATTTTTCAGGTCCCTACTCTCCTCTCCCAACTTCTTTTGGTCTTATTTTCTTCCTCTTAGGCTGAATCCAAGTGTTTTAACATCTAAGGTTTACTGCATGTACCCGTGAAGTCCATATGCTATTTTTGTCTTTTGCTGTGTGTGCTTTTGAAAGGTGCTGTGTAAATAAACATGTTGTTATTATTATTTTATTAAATTTATTTTTATTACAGTGCAGAGGGCTGTCCAAATCCACAAGCCAACACATGGGTCCTAAATGGACTTTCTCAACTTATCAAAGCCTGACATCTGATCCTTTTGCTTTTAAATGTTGTACAGTTGATTTGTAAGTAACAAGTACAAATAAAAAAATATATATTATTATATTGAAGGATGCCTAGTAACTTGTTGATAACTTGGGACTTCATTGCCAAGAGTTTAGACCTACTTGTAAATTGAAAACCATTGCCGTTGTCCCACCTCTGAGTGCCACCAGGATAGAAAGTGTGTATATGTTTAAAATATATTTCTTATTCTCGAAAATATAAGTTTATATGTACAGTGAGGGTTAATATTGATACAAAGTGAATTTGGTTCTGTGTAGGGATGTAACGATGCAATGTGAAAAGAATCAATATAAAAATGTAAAGATTACAATACAAAAAATGACCTGGCTTAAACACGGTTAGAATGCTGACAGCTAAATAGTCGAATGTGTTGCTGTAATTGATTTGAAAGGATTCCAACAACGGGACGGTCAACAGTCTGCTACTAAAGACACAGAGTAGACTAGATGCGAGCAATCTCAGCCATTCAAGTCAATGTTTGATATTCCACCAGCTGTGCCACGGGGCATCCCAGAAGCATGCAGGAAGCGTGCGGGAAGTGTCTCTCCGCTAGAGTTTAGATTCTCGGCCCGAGCCGTTATTTTCCGCCACATCCTCGGGCCGGGGTGGGCCTTGATCAAGCAATTTTTTTTTTTTTTATCCATTACCTTATTATCCTATTTGGGTGGGTAGAAAGTTATGCCATAATCAGAAATCTTATAAATATATATATATATAGGCTATATAAAAGTAACAAATGTGTACAAAAGTTAGGCTGCAGTTAAAAAATGCAGCACGTGTCATGCGCGGAGTCTCCTCCTCTCGCACGCATCACACCGGGAGCTTGAAGATGTAAAGAAAAAAAGAAAAACAGGAGAATTAACTTTGAGCAAGTGTGGAGGAAAGTCGGAGGTATGGAAGCAGTTTAAACAAGTCGTGGGCAGTGACAACAATATGTTGTTCATCATTGTTTCTGTTTTTTTTACGTTTCTTCATTCGGATCCACTTGCGATCCGTTCCATTCTAAACAAACAGCGCAGTTTACAGGCTTCGTCCTTGTTGTATTATTCTAAACAGATTTCTGTAGTTCAAACAACTCTGAATTGTAGTTGAGAACGTCAGCGGCCCACGTATTAAAAAATTGTCGGGTTTAAATCGGGCTCGGGCTCATAATTACAGTTAATGTGTCCGGCCGGGCCGGTCTCGGACGCAACGTGCTTGATTTTTTGGGCCGATCTAAGCTCTACTCTAAGCTCCGCTAAAGATACGCGCCAGGTAGTGAAAGAAGTGAAACAGCGAGAGCATCCAGTCACTTTATCAAAAGACACACCCCAATATCGTTTACGTCTCCTCTACAACACCATGGACAACAAGAGATTCATCTTGGAGGTGGAAAAACATAATACGACAACACAGATCCTTTTCAAGGACAATGCAAGAAAATAGAAGGCATGGAGTTTAATTACAGGAGTGCTTGGAGTGGAGGGTAGATACTAGCTTAACACTAGAAGTGCCGGAATTCCATAACTACTAGAACTGCCATGAGCGGTCATTTTGACCGCCACATTCCAAACTCTATAATCTCTCATGATAAATACCTAATTGCAATATTGTATTATGTATTGTGTTAGGATATCTAAACGTAATAACACCGAAATGTACATTTTTACGATTTTAATTATACATTTGAGTAGTAATACGTGTTTCAATTATTCATATCATGGCATAGTAAACCGTAATTATTTCATACATTCATATCCCGAAAATATGGTGTGGAAATTCATTGAGCTTAACTCATAACAGCCAAATAACAATTATAAGTATCTTATTTGAACATTTAGCTATAACCTAACCTGGCACTGCCTCTGTTTTGGCGTCTGCTGCGGTGCGCAGCGCTGCTCGGACCGTGAGCCGCTGCCCTTTTTTTCCTCCATAAACTCCGCTCTCAGCTCCTCTGCCAGTTGCTGCATGAACTTCCTCCGGGCAATGTTACTGCTGGTGCACTCCTTGGAGAGGATGTGTGCAATGATTCCAGTCAGTTCGAGGATGTATAAAGTTATATGAACATGTAGACAGCCACCGGCCATCTACGTGTTCCGCGCCTTTCACAGAGCAAGCGCCCGGTGTTTGCCTTCTGATTCAGAACTGAGTCCATCCACGCTGTAGTAGCCTACGTTACCGACTCTGGCTTTGCCTTCGGCCCAACGGTGATGCCCACGCTTGTTACTCGAGACCGCTAGTTACGTTACTCTGACAGAGACTATGGTAGTTACTAAGCAACCAAGATGCATCTTCAACCGCGCGAAAAATTAAAAACAATACCGCGAAAATCCGAGCGGTCAATATGACCGTGTATGGCCGAAATAGGTAAAAGTGACTCTATTTTCTTTGCCTTTTGTGTTATGTATATAAAAACAATTTTAAATTAAAATACAGACTCTTTTAGGAAAAGTCAGGCAGCAGCAGGATTGTATTTTTTTATTCAGCAAAGTTATTACACATATAAATTTCAAAACGGTCAAAATGACCGTCATGGCCGTTCTAGTGTTAATAAACACATGATTGTTCTGTAAAGTACAAAGTAGAGACAATAAAATCTGTGAGTCGGGCAAGATGCTTGGTCAGTGGCTTTCAGCGTCAGATACCGACGCAAAAATCACCGATTAGTGTCTGTGTGGATCGCACCGGACATAGCAGCAGCTTGACCGCTGCGCTGTAAGATGACGTAGTATTAAGATCGACAACGGTAGCAAGTAGTATGAAAGACCAAAAATCCGCGTAGTGAGGTTGGTTGGGGTGGTGGATAGGTCAAACG